>NC_134455.1:259141896-259444771 GCF_047948215.1 Lycorma delicatula | reverse complement strand
GTAGTTACCGGAGGCTAAACAGGAAAAAAGAAGAAGAAGAAGAGATTGCATCGTAAATTTTAATGACGACAAGATGTTTGGAATAAAAGTTTTCTAACGCCTGGAGAGCACTACACGAGTCACTGCAAATAAGAATGTTTCTATATTTAGGGTTAACGATATTTAGAGCCCTATTTATAGCGAGTAGTTCAGCGGTGAACACACTCGTAATACCGGGTTGGCCAAACACATAAGTTCTTTCATTGACAACCAGCGGTACCGTCTTGTTTCGACCCATCAGTGTATATCACTGCGTCTGGGTTCGTCTTCGTGAGAATATACTGAAACATTTGCCGGAAAACAGTAGGTGGTGTTGATTGTTTATCGTATGTTGTAAGGTCAAATGTAAAATTTACAAGGTTTATTCTCCACGGAGGATATGAGCACGGACATGATGGAAAGAACGAGGGAGTGTCAACATTTATATGCTGCAGCAGACGTCGGGTACGGACACTCACAGGCGCAGTACAGCGTGGAAGGTCCTCATACTTCCGTAAGTTAGGATTCCTAAGAACTGGGTCAAAAGCCGGGTGATTTGGCTGTCCTTTGAGACGGGCAAAATAAAATAACAAAAACTGGTCTCGTCTATCCCAAAGTGATGGCTCGCCATAGTCTACAAGTAAGCTTGTGATAGGGCTTGATCTAAACGCACCTGTGGCAAGCCGAAGAAAAGAATGATGTACACCGTCCAGCATTTTAAGCACGGTTTGAAGAGCCGAAGAGTAGGGGATACAACCATAATCTAAACGGGAACGAACAAGGGAATAGTAAAAACGCAACATACATGACCGATCGGCTCCCCAATTGGTGTTACTAAAGACCCGCATCGTATCTAAAAGTTTGGAACATTTTTTCCTCAATTCCTTTATGTTTGACCCAAGTAAGACGGCTATCTAAAAGCAAACCTATAAACTTGACGTAAGGAGAGACAGCAATAAGCTCTCTGTTCAGAAAACCCCGCGGAATAGAAGGGTTCCGTAGCCGAGAAAAGACTACACATTTCGTTTTGTCGGATGAAAATGTGAAACCAGTAGTTCTGGACCAATCCTCAAGGCGAAATATAGTGTTCTGTAGCAGTCGCTCTGCAGTGGGTGTTGAGCGGCTCGCAATGTAAATAACAAAATCGTCAACGAATAGAGAACATGAGACAGGAACCTGTACACAATTGGTAATGCTGTTTATGATTACAGAAAACAAGGTGTCATTTAATACACTACCTTGAGATACTCCATTTTCCGAGACGACACTGTCTGAAAGTGAATCGCCTACACGAACACGGAACGTTCGGTGATTTAAGAATCCCCGGATTAAAGCAAGCATATTGTCCTTGATTCCCCATCTCTTAAAGGTGTTAAGAATACCACGTCGCCAGGCTGTGTCGTACGCCTATTTTATATCGAAGAAGATAGCAACGTGGTGTTGGCGGTTCAGGAAGGCGTTTTGTATGGCTGTTTCCATTGACACTAAATGGTCAATGGAAGATCGTCCTTGTCGGAAACTACACTGTTCCGAAGAAAGAAAGCCATGTTTCTCCAAGTACCATGTAAGCCTGCGGTTTACCATTCTCTCCATTATTTTACACAACACGCTTGTTAAAGAAATAGGGCGGTAGCTTGAGGATCGGTTTTATCTTTACCAGGCTTTAGTACTGGTATAATAAATGCCTCTGACTGGGCGGAAAGACTTGTTCGGAGAATAAACCATTGTAAATATCCAAAAGATGTTGTAGTGCTGAGTTAGGAAGGTGTGAAAGCATACAAAGGCGAACGTTGTCTGGTCCAGTGGAAGTGTCACGTGAGTTCTTAAGTGCGTGAAACAATTCTTTAAATAGGAATGGAGTGTTCAATTTACTAACCGAATCACCAATGTTTAACGCCAATATTTCTATCTGTGCTTTGTACCTCTGAAAGTCGTTACTATATGATGAAGTGAGAGACACCAAGCGGAAAGATTTTGCTAAAGTATTTGCTACAGCCGAAGATGATGAAAGGAGTTCTCCTTCATCGATGAGACCGAGAATAGATTGCCTTGGCGATCCGAAAATTGCATGGATTTTTTCCACGCAGTAAATGTGGGAGTAGTACGTGAGATGGTGTTCACATATTTCGTTCATGAATTCCTCTTAGCGTTCAAGAAGACCCGACGGCATACCGCTCTAGCCCTTCGGTATAAATTTATATGTTCAGTTGTAGGTCTATTATTGAATTTGCGTAGTGCCCGCCGTGTATTCTTAATAGCACATTTGCAATCATCATTCCACCATGGAACGGAAGGACGTTTACATATCTGTTTACACTTGGCAACCTGTAGGTTGAAGCTGAATGAGAGCTTGCAACCATTTTTTTGTTTAGATTCTTCACCCCATTTTCTTTCAAACGACATTTTATTCACTTAAAAAAATATAGTTGCAATTTGTTAAAATAAATTAAGTACAATATACTTAATTAAAGGTAATTGTGGTTAATTTTTGCTAGGCAACTCGGTAGTAATATATTAAATTATCATTAATCATTCATTTAAATCGAGTTTCATTAAAAAACAGATACCTGCAGGAATCGACTGCTGGCTGGATCTTGTACTATAATTTCTGTGTAAAAAATATAATATTGCACGATACAGCTAATTCAGAAAGTCAGAATAGGATTTCAGGATTCAAAAAGGGGATGAACCTTGTTTGGTGCTTTAAATATGAATCGTGTAGAAAAATATAGAAAAACATGTTAAAAAATTATAAAATTTCCATATTTATATTTGGTAATGTATTTATAATATCTGTATTAATAATATATTTATAATATCTGTCTGAACAAAACTGTCATTTATCCCTAAAAAATGACAATATTTACTTCTATCAAACCAGAAAAATAAACAATCTACACATTACATAGGATAGCAAGTCAACCTACAAAAAAGGACCTGCTTATACTTTCTTGTCATTTTTAATTAATTTCCAATGCGTTAAAAGATCTTCTAACCAATCTGTTTAAAATTAAAAGATTTAATACTTAGACTACAACTCTGTTGATATGTTTTTAAATAATACTAATTACATACAAGGGACGATCAGAAAGTAAGTTATACCCCTATGAAACACATATTTATAAGACATTTTTTTTTTTTTATTGAATAAAAAACTACATATTTTTATCATTTTTCGACATAATCACCAAGTTTTTCTAAACTCTTTTACTACCTTGTGGCAATTTCCTTCAACCATTTAAGGACCGCTTCCTTCAGTTCATCATCATTAGTGAAACACTCCCCTCCCAGTTCTCGCTTGAGAGGACTAAACAGGTGGTAGTCGCAGGGTGCTAGGATAGGGCTGTAAGGCGGATGAGTCCACACTTCCTACTTGAAATTTTGCAGTAACTCCTTTGTCACATGAGCTGAATGAGGAGTAGCATTGTCGTGAAGAAAAATGACTCCACCGCTCAATCTTCCGGGTTTTATATCTTTAATGGCTTTATGCAATTTTTTGAAAGTCTCACAGTAAGATTCAACATTGATTGTTATTCCTCGGGGCATAAGTTCACTGTAAAAACTCCCTCAGAATCGAGAAAGACTGTCAGCATAACCTTTCAAACATGTGAGGATGTTTTAACTTGTTTTGGCTGTGGCAAATTTTTTTTGAAGAAAAGAAAGAGCAGATGCAAAACGTTGATTATTATGGTTATCGGTCAACGGATGTGGCACCCATCGTGCACACATCTTACAGTAGTCAAGCTGATCGTGAATAATCGCAAACACACTACCATAACTGATGTTAAGTTCACTTGCAATCTCTCTAATTTTAATGCGCCAGTTACTCAAGATCACTTCATTCACGCGTTCCGCGTTACACGTCGTGTTTGCAGTTGAAGGATGCCCAGCACGCAGTTCGTCAATCATATTTGTTCTTACGTTTTTGAACATTTGGCACCATTTTGTGATAATGGGGGCATAACATTGCATTCTCACTCTATACCTCAACAATTTGGTGATGAATTTCACAATTGTAAGTTTTTGCCCACAAATATCTGACTGCTGGACAAAACTTCTAGAGGACAACTCCACACTGACAACGTCACTACACACGTACTGAATGTCGTGCAGAATTGCAGCTGGGAAAGCATGAAGACAACAACCCAACCAATGCTACCACCACAAGACATTAATATATCCCTTTACGCCTCAGTTCAAGAACACGGAAAGGATGTAACTAATTTTTTGATCCACCTCTCGTAAATTTGAATTTTCTGAATATTGTTTAATGCATGCTTAATATTAAACTATTACAATTTTTAGTGAATGCCTTCAAAATTGTTGTTTTCTTTCCATAGCTGCAGTATTATTGTTTCATATAATTATTATCCATTATATAAGACTAAGAGTAACAGTACATACTTGTTATCCATGGAATAGCACACATGTCATGAATTAATTTATATGACGTATAAATATTTTCTAACATGAAAGGTATTTATTTATTTATTGGATTTATGATCAAAATAATTTTTTTGGTTTTTCAAAGTAGACTATTATTTTTTTTTTTTTTTACGGGCATCGACTGCTAAGGTCGCCTCGTCACATTCTTAAAAAGAGATTAGTATCACCATCAGGATCGTCATATACAAGGGTGTAAAGGGCATTACATTTTTATTTAAAAAGCACAAAGTACACATAACATTAATCTAAAACAATAAACAAAAATAACACATATGGGGTGTAAAGGGTCCCAATCTTAAAAAAATATGAGAATATATCATAAATAAACATAGATGTAAAATACATGCCTTTACAATACCATTATCTCCTTCTACCTGTCTCGTTTATTAATTTGTTTAACCACCCTCGGGACGACTATAACTGCCGTAAAGCAGTATACCAGTCGCCTCAGGATGCCGTGGCAGTTGACTCCTCCCTATAGTAAGTCCTGTAGGACGTAACCCATCGGGGTCCTCCCAGCGTCATTAGAGCAATCTGACCACCTGTTCTGGACGGCCAAAAAGCCCCTGGGCGGGGAGGCTACCCTTCCCGGTTGACCTACTTGGCTACAGGCATACATTACGCTTATTCATAGCCTCGCGCCCTCAGTCCACCCTTGAGGGTCCCCCATGCCATCATTGGACACACCCCGACTCCCTGCTCTTGTATGCAGGCGAGCCAGGATGGCCTAGGCAAGAGGACTACCTCCCGTCACTATACGTGCCACGCTTCGAGACTCCCTTTTTATATGTAAGACTACTTCTTAGAGTTTGTTTAACACAGCTTTAAATGATCCACTTTTTACAGACTTTTAAGAAGTCCACTGGCGTGTAAATAAGCAACTATCTTTTCTTCATTTCCATTATCCAGATCAGCAGCAATATCATTTCTTAGCAGGAACCTCTTTCTGAGGTCCTCATATATGGTACACTCTTCTATAGATGTTTAATTGTAAGTGTTTTATTACAAACACCGCACATTGGTCTCTCTTTGCCGGTTAACAAATATGAATTTGTTATTCGCGTGTGACCGATTTTAAGTCTGGTCACAGCCACTTGTTCTCGGCGAGTCAATTTCACGTCGCTTTTCCATTTATACGGAGAAGTTTTGACCGAGTTTAATTTTGTATTTAAACTCCTCCAATCAGTATTCCACTTGTTTCTTATTATGTTAGTTAGACAGCTTTTAACATCTGCCACCCTTACAAGAATTGCATCCAAAATTCATTACCTGCGCTTTCATTACCTGCAATACCAGCGTGCCCTGGAGTCCATACAAATACACATCGCTGTCCTCGTTGATTTAGAACATACAAAATGGACAGGATGTTTGAAATTAGGACATCCTTAATGTTCTTGTTCTGAATTGCAATAAGTGCACTAAGAGAATCGGAACATATTAGCACTCTCTCTTCGCAATAGTGTTCTGTGTACCGAAGAGCCTGCTGTATGGCAGTAAGTTCTGCCGTATAGGTACTAGTCATATCTGGCAGTTTCCAAAAATGGGCTTCTCCATTTACATATATGGAGCATCCAACACCATGTTCGGTTTTAGAACCGTCAGTATAAATTCTAATATGTTCTTCGTAACTACTGACGGTTGCCAAAAATTCCTGTTGGATGATAACTGCTGGCTTCTTTTTTATTTCTCCCTCAGAGAGATCCAACCTTGTATTTACCGCTGGCAAGAGCCATGGCGATATTTCTCTCGTGGAAATTGCTAGTGTCTCTGAAATAGCAATTTCGTGTTTTCTTCTTAATTCGTGATACCTAATTCCGGCTGGTCTGGAATAGGTAGCACGATGTTCATATAATGCAGCCAAAGGATGGTTGTTAAAAAGTTTATTATTTATATGAGCAGGAAAAGCCCATATGTTTGCTGCATATCTTAGCAAAAGGATCTCTCTTCTATAATATAGTGGCATTATTCCGGCTTCGGACATTAAACTAGTCGCCGCACTTGTGCGGAAAGCGCCAGTCGCATATCTTATTCCGCTGTTATGAATCCATAGTCTAGTTTCGATTGTACCAATGCTTTATATAGTCTCAATAATATTTCTTTATCTGAGCCCCAATTGATGTTCGATAAACATTTTATAATGTTTAGGGCTTTTTTGCATCTATCACTCGTCCTGATATGTAATCCCCACGTAAGGGATTTATCCAATACCAGTCCTAAAAATCTACATTGTCCTTATATTGTATTGGATTATTGCCGACTGTCAACGTAGGACTTTGGTGAGAAATTCTCTTTCTACAGAAGTGTAAACAGCACGTTTTTTCTGGTGAAAATTGGAATCCATTATTCCTCGCAACTTCATTTAGAGCGTCAATCGCCCGTTTAATTTGTATTTCACCATAGCTGTCTTGTTTCTGGCATACACAATTGCCAAATCATCAACATAGACGCTTTTGCTGATTTCTACTGGAATGGCTAATATTAATTTATTAATGGAGATGGTAAACAAGGTACCGCTCAGCGGTGAACCTTGTGGTATGCCATTTTCCAAGCTTGTTTCAGATGAATATTCATTGTTGACGCGTACTTGGAAGTTGCTGAGTAAAACTGGCAGATTGCCACGAACGCCCGATTCATGTATCTGGAGCATTATACCATGTCGCCAGGTCATATCGAAAGCCTTCTGAAGATCAAAGAAGACTCCGACACAATGTTTCCTTGTGATAAAGCTGTTGTATATAATATTCTTTAAGTTGATCATTTGATCGGTGGTAGAATGGTATTGCCGAAAACCTGCTTAATATGGTGATATCAGGTTTTCTTTTTCTAAAAGTCAAACGAGTCTATTATTAATCATTTTTTCAAGTATTTTTCCCATAGCGCACGTCAAAGAGATAGGAAGGTAAAATTAAATTTTTCTTTTTCTTCGGTACTGGAACAACATGTGCTTTTTTCACTGTTGCGGGTACATTCCATCCCGCCATATTTGATTATATAGTTCTATCAATCTGCGTTTTGCAGTGGTATTCAGTTGCCTGATCATATTATAATGGATTTCATCCGGACCAGCAGTTGTGTTGCCTGCTTTCTCCAACGCTTTCACGAATTCTTCCATTTTAAATGGTCCATTGTATGAGTAATTATACTCAGTTCTGAAATTTAGTAGACCTTCAAGTTCTGCTTTTTTCGTCCGAAAATCTTCATCGTAGTTAGCCGTTTTACTGGCCTTCTCGAAGTGATTGGATAATAACTCTGCGATTTCGTTTGGAGTGTCCTTAATTTCATCTTCATCTTGAAGGGTAGTTATGGAAGCAAAGTTTTTACGCCCACAAATCGCCTTCACTTTCCTCCAAACGTCTGATGCAGTAGTAGTTCTGTCAAAGGATGACACGTATTGTTGCCAGGATCGTTTCTTTGAATCTATCATGAGTCGTTTAGCATACGCCCTGTATTTTTAAAGGCAATAAGATTATCTATAGCAGGACGTTTCTTAAAGGCCTTATACGCTCTTTACTTTCTTTTTATAGCTTCACTTATTTCTTCGTTCCACCAGGGAACGGGTCGCTTAGTAAGTTTCCTAGATATTTTGGGAATATATCTCGATGCCGAGTCAAGTATCGCATTTGTTATAGCGTCGACATCGTCTCCGATAACTCCAGTTGTTTCGGGGAGTATCGTCTTAGCTGTGAAGCTCGTCCAATCTGCCTTATCAAACAACCATCTTTTAGAGATGGGGTATATTTTTCTTGTGACATCAGTTACAATTTGCACCGGGAAATGATCGCTTCCATGCAAATCGTCTAAAACATGGAAGGTGTACCTCGGTGCTATTGATCCTCTAATAAGTGCAAGATCTATAAAGGATGTCGATCCATATCTGGCATTGAAAAAGGTTCCTGACCCATCGTTTAAAAGAATAAGTTTGAAATTCATCAGGAACCTTTCCAATTCTCTTCCGCGGGGATCTACTCGATCCGATCCCCAAAGAGAATTATGAGCATTAAAATTACCCACCAGTAAAACAGGTGGGGGTAGCTCAGAAATTAATCGCGCTATGTCATCTTCCTTCCAATCAAAATTCGGCAAGTATATGCTGCAGACAGTGATCTGAAGCGGACGCTTCATTCTAATGGCGACCGCTTGTAGGGTTGTATTTAGATCAACCGCTTCGGCGGTAGCTCTAGTCGATGTTAATATGACTACTCCACCTCTAACTTTTACATTTGGCCGTTGATCTCGCCGAAATTATTCATATCCTCTTAATTTAAAATTTTCATTTCAGCAGAAATGTGTTTCTTGCAGACATATACAAATCGGGTCTACATCATGTTCCAAGCGTTGGAGCTCATGGATGTTTGAAAAACATCCATTAATGTTCCATTGTACAATCGACTCGCTAATTTTAAATTAAATTATGGCCTAGGTTTACCTTTCGGCCAGCCTTTTTATCTTTTTTTCTCCATACTGCGAAAAGCTTCGTGTTTGCGGAAAACGTCGTCGTCCGTATAGCTTCCGGTCTCCGAATCGGACACCACCGAAGCCGCCGACGACGATGGACATGGATCGGCGCCGGTTTCAGGCACCGATTGAGAGGCGGAAACCTGACCGACACCTAACACAGGAATCGCACCAGTCACCGCCCCTGGAAGTGGGGACACTTGCCCCCCCCCCCCGTGTGGTTTTTTGTGGCCTCTGTGGTTTAGAGGCCATCTCAGTCGCAGGAGGCTTGGGAGCCTCCATAACAGATTCCGTAGCAATCACTTTCTTCTTATTATCAAGGATCTCGCTAAGACGGACTTGGCATTCTGGTTTGGCGTCCGTTTTCTTCTGAACAAGAGCAACTTTCGGAGATTTATCTTCAGGAGGCTGTACTAATATCTTTGGCTTAACAGGTTCTTTATGAAAGGCTTCATTTTATTTTCAATAATTCTTTCAATCACGTAAGCCAAAGTGGGCGCAAATTTGCTGATGAACTGACTTTCATCGACAGTAACTGGAGCAGGAACAGGAACAGCAGCCGCAGCATGAGCATAGGTTGTTGTTGCTCTAGGTTTGCGGGCGTTTACTATCTTTTTAGCTTCGAGGTAGCTGACTTTCTGCAGCGTTTTAACTTCCTGCACATCTACCTCGTCTTTGTAGACAAGATAATTCCTGGATCTACATGAATGCTGTCCTTTGCAATTGATACATGTAGGAGGCTCCTTACACAGTTCTCCTTCATGCACCTCATCGCTGCACACGCAAATTTGCGGTCTTTCACATCTAACAGCGGTGTGAAAAAGCGCTGGCACTTGAAGAATCTCATTGGCTCCGGGACAAATGCCCGCACATCCAATCGATATATTCCCGCTCTTACCTTCTCCGGCAAAGTAGGCTAGTAAAATGTGAGAACATGAGAGGCTGAGGGTAGGACCTCGCCATTCCTTCTCATGTTCAATCGGCGACACTCTATTACTCCTTGTGATGCTAATTCTTCAACAATTTCTTGCTCCGAACAGTTTAAAAGATCCTGGCAGACCACAACACCCATTGAGGTGTTGAGCGTGCCATGGGAATCGACGCTTACAGCTACTTCTCCAATTTTTTATAAACTATTCACATGAAAAGAAAACTTAAGAATTTTTTTTGGAAAGGTAGTTAAAACAAAAGAAACACAAAAATCATATTACATAAATAATTATGGTATTTCATACTAAGTTTAGAAAAATGTTTGATTAGCTGCAGTTACTGTATCTCATTTGTAAAACAAAATAAATATTTTTACACTTATAAGCATATTTTTTTCTGAAGTATGTAGCTCCTTCAATATTTGTCATTTTTGCCATGAGATATTTTTCTTTAAATTTTATCATTGTAATTGGAAATTTTCATCCATCATATAAATTTGTAATTTCAACCATAATGTTTTCCTTAACAGTATCATCTGTTTCAAAATTGAAATTATTTTTCAAACTGATTAAAGATTGTTGAAAAATAATGTTTTCTCTTTTGTATTTAACCTATTCAACATCATCAAATGTGAAGAGAATGTAGAGTAGTAATGTTTGTTCAGAGAACACATGTTATTGTTTGCATGCATTTACTCATTATTAAGTACTACGTATCAGGTATTACAGAGCAATTTTAATTTAACTCATAATGCTGATAAAAAGAGTGCTTAAGAAAGAGGTAAAGAATACTATGAGTACTATGAAGTAATGAATACTATATTTAAAAAAATATATATATATTTTTCAACTAAGCAGAATAAAAAAATAAAAAAAATAAAAAATTACTAACTGTAGATTGAGTGAGAACTAAATTCCGTAGTTATTGATGTTCATGTTTCATGTTAAAATAATTGATAATGATAATTAGACTGCTTGAAACTTAATGATTTTATACTTTATTTATTTTTTCTTTACTTGCAAATAACAAAATTCCCAAAAAGTCCATACATTTATATGTATATATTTCATGTATATACTTATACATAATATATGTATATACTAATATCCATGCCAACTTGCATCATCATGGTCAGGAGAGGTTTAGCCTGTCAGGGCTCCCCTTTGTTCATTGAAGTCATGCTTGTGAGAATAAAAATGGAAAATAGAAATTAAAGCTTGTTAAATTTATAAAAACTATCTATGTGTTATAATTTCTTCAGAGCTATAGTTTGGTCAATACAGGACCCACTAATTAGGTTTTAGATTTCCTGTCATGGCTTCACTTGTGAAATACATAATCAGAATTACAAACATAAATTACTATTACAATGTTACCAAATTTCATAAAATTGATTCAATAGTAGAAGTATAAATTGGTAAAAATTTTAAAAAAACCAATTTGTTTATTTCACCCCTTAAAGTATTAAAATTCAAAACAACCAAAAATTATTTTTAGCTATTTATCTAAAAAAAAAGAGTGAATATCGCATTTAGTATAGTCGAAAATAGGGAAAACTTGCAGTCATTATTCAAAATTTTTTTATCTTTCTTCACCCCTTTCAAGGTTGTTTCAAAAGATCTAGAAATTGGTTTTTAGATATGCATATGAAGATTATACTCACCAAAAATTAGGATGATATCTTCATTTGTTACCGTGAAATTAAAAAGGTGTAAATTTAATTGTTAATCCATTTTAACCCTTCAAACTTGGAATTTCAAAAAGTCCTTTCTTAGTGTGCACTTACTATAAGAAAAGTCTGAATATAAATTTTCATCAATTTATTTTCAATAGTTTTGTTTATGAATTGGTTGTTATTTTGTATGTATAGATAATACGAGGTCTGCAAATAAAGTAATTAGACTAGCTTTTTTTGGCAACCAAAGTGGCCATGTAAAGTTATTAGTAAACATATGGTTATATGAACGGTTGATTTATACTAGGTATTTAATATTTTTAGTCTATTGTTGCCATGTGAGATGTAAACAAACTTTTCATGAAACGAGTTTTTGTTGTGCATTACAAAAACGAGTGATACTAATTATGAGCGACATTGTGCAATCAAGTTTTATGTTAAACTTGAAGAGAATGCTACTGCAACTTTTTCAAAATTGAAAAGGGCGTATGGAAATGACTCTCTGTCACAAGCCCAAGTTTTTAGGGGGCTTAAAGCATTTTCAGTCGGCCAGGAATCAGTTGGAGACGATCCACACTCTGGAAAACCATTAACATCAAAAAGTGACAACAATGTTGAGCAAATCAGAGACTTGATATGGTACGACTGGTGATTAATTGTCAGAATGATTACAGAACAATTGAATTTGAACCATACCACAGTCCATCAAATTTTGACGAATTGGACATGAAAAACGTTTGTGCAAACTGGTCCCAAAAAAACTCAATATTGAACAGAAAAACAACAGGGTGGAAGTGTGCCGTGATCTTCTACGATGAACTGAAACTGATCCTGATTTTCAAAAAAATATAATGAATGGTGATGAATCTTGGGATAACCAGAAACAAAACACCAGAGCAAGGAGTGGCACACTTCAAACTCATCACATCCAAAAAAAGCAAAAATAAGCAAATCAAAACCATGCTAATTTGTTTTTTGATAGTAATGGCATTGTCCATAAGGAATTTCTGCCTATAGGACAGACTGTAAATCAATATGTTTACGGAGAAATTCTTGAAAGACTGTGGAAAAGAGTTGCCCATGTGAGACCAGCCATCAAAGACAACTAAATGTTGCATCATGACAATGCAACTTGTCACACTGCAATCTCAATTAATGAGTTTTTGGCAAAGAAAAACATTCCTATAGTTCCTCAATTACCTTATTCATCTGACTTGAGTCTCTGTGACTTTTTCCTGTTCCTGACTTTAAAACAAAGGACATCATTTTGGAACAGTAGAAAACATTTTAAAAAATATAACCGACCACCTGAAGGATATTTCGGTTTCTGAGTTCCAACACTGCTGTGAAGAGTGGGGAAAGACGTTTGAAGCGTTGTGTGGCTTCCCAAGGGAACTATTTCAAAGATGATAGAGTTAATATATAATTGAACTAAATAAAAGGTTTTTCTGGATCAATCTCATTATAGGCCTCGTATAATATTATGTATAAATATCTTTTTCATTTCTAAAAACTGTTGTACAAAACAGTATCAAATAATTCATTCAAATGATCTAAATTTTAAGGTGTATGTAATTTGTTAAGGACTAATTTTCTGAACGGGTTTTTAAATTAAAAAATGTAAAAGTTGAAAGACACCATTTCAGTAGCATATCTTAATGTGCTTGCCATTATAATGATCCCAGATAGAGTCACTGGCTAAATTTGTATGTGTGTTTGTGTGTTTTATTTTTCAATTATGGATAACTGCAGTTGAGACTGAAATAATACTGCAAGGTATGTGAATAGCAGTATAAGCCCAACCACACTTAATGTTTTGGGTGGTTTAATTGTTTAGTAATTTGCAGAGTAACAATTAAGTAAGATGAAGAATTTGGATTGACATCAACATCAACTCTCAACAACCATTTGTAAAAGTATATGCTACTATAAGCAAAAATCATTTTCAGCAGTCCAAGAAGTCAAAATTTTAAAATATTTGTAATAATTGAAGCTAACCAAAAGGTTTTAACAGACTACTAACGAGAACTTTTTCAATTACATTTTGGGATATAATAATCCACTCAATGTTTTCTCTGGAAGCTTTGTTTCTGTTATTGCAATGACAATTTTTCAACCGCATTTTATCATTTATACATATTGGTCTTTTTTACTGATGCAATATTTCCCAGGTTTGAATCACGTTATAGACTTTTAACATTTTTTATTAATTTTTTGAAATTTCATAATTATATAAAAACATAATATCTGTAGAAACAAGTCACTTCAGTAAAAAGCAAAAAGCATTTTAGATTACATCACAATGGAAACTCACACACATGCATTAGTATTCTTCAGTATTAATCTTAAAAGTTGATCTGCAATTGTACGAAACTGGGGTAATGGAAGATACCAGTTCAGACTATAAAGATTTTTGAAGTAAGTATATACTCAAAAGAAGAAGAAGAATAACCTGGATCTAATTCAATAAATCATAGGAGTAAATATATTTACTAATTTAAAGTTCATTCATCGCATAAAAAAGTTGTGGAAAATGTTTTACCATATAACAGCATATGAGAATAGTTACAGAGTACACAAATACTAATAATTTTTATTTTACATTATTTGATGAACAGTTATAAAAATAAACATTATTCAATAGGCGAATAATTTATTGCATTCTGCTAGCCAGAAGATAATAGTGTCATTATGGACTTTAAGGAAGTTAAAGAGGAGAAATCTTATTTCAAGAAAAATACCTTAACAAATACAAATAGAAGATGAAATAATTATTAAGAAGCTACAGTGTGGCTTACAAATTTGTCAAACAATTATAAAATCCGATTTTTTTGAGTACAGTTAAAATTGTTCTAGCATTATCCAAGGACTTAAAACAATTTTTTAAGATCGGTGATAGCATTGACATATGGTCTAAACAATGAATGTTATAATTTTACTGCAATCAAGTAACCCAGTTATTCTTATGCTGAATAAAGAAGGTGTGAATATGTACTACAGGAAAGGTTAAAAATTTTATCCAGGAGAATTTGATGTTACTGAAATCCATATACACTGGGAACAACAGAAGGGTTTTATAGTTTAGATGCCAAGGATGATCACTGATGATGTGTTCAGTTTTGATTCATGAATGGGACACACTTTAGATTTTGGATATTCTACCAATGAAAATTTTATCATGTACATATTCAAAATCAAAATTGTACACATACAAAACAAAAATCATGACATTTTAACAAATATTAATTTCTATTTAGTACTATTTTTAGCTACACAAAGGATTTACGGAGCAACTTTTTGAGTGACTTCAATGATATGTAATGTGACTGAAAGCATGGAAACAGAATCAAAAATAGTGCGTATGATTCAACCTATTGATTAATGTAGCATTAAATTGTCTATGGTAAAATTTTCTGTTATCAATCAAATCAAAGAATCAAAACGCTTTATTTAATCGGCCAAGACCTGGTCTTGTTAATTAATCTGAGTAGAGATTTGGCCAGAGAATAACTGGTGCAATTATTCACTGATTGGTTAACATTTCTACCAGAAAATTATAAAACAGTTTTGGTGGTATCTATCAACAAATTACGGGTAAAATAGTTTTAATAATTGATTATATATTTGAAATACTTGATTTCAATATCAGAATAATAAAAAGTAATTTCTCTAAACGTACATACCATTTCAATATCCCACCAATTATTGACATTCAGGGAATTGTAGTATTGCACGGGTCATACACATACGTATATTCTCTGATGACTATTTTTATACAGAACCAGGATGAATGTGCATTAATAGGTGTGAAAACAGGTAGTGAATTGTTTGTTGTAGTGAAATGTAAATTGTTTTTTGATGTGCGGTGGAGTATTTTACTATTTAGGTTACTGATGTACTGAAAGAAATGATGTACTGAAAGTACTGATGTACTTTCTTGAAAGAAATTACTATTAAAATTTCTATTGAAACGTAATAATTTACAAGCATTAAAGTTTGAAACTTCTAATATAAATTTATGTAACATAAGAGAACAAAAAGAGAATAACTTGTATAAGAAATGAATTTTCATTTATTTTCTTGCTCCCTTCTGACCAACTTGCAAAAATCTATGATGTGATCCATGCCTTACCAACTGATGTCTAGTACATAGATTACATTAAAATAATAATTTAATGTAAATAGATATAATAATCTAAATTTATTTAATAATTTAAATGCATGCGTATAACAACAGTGTTTCACTGATACATGATATTTATAACAACATAAAAACCAAAAATATTCCTTCTATAATTTAAGAGCTTGTTTTATAGGTCAAATATTATTTCTATTTGGCCTAAGATACCGTTCATTATTTTTGTTACGTGTAGACATGAATTTGTTTTTAAACAATAATAAATCTTTTGTTAGCACAAATACCATAATTTTTAATAGAGTGTCATTATATTCATTCGATAAAATAGAAATTTACACATTTGGCTGAGATGCGTGGAAAGAACAGTTACAAACAGCTTTTGTTTAATAGGATAAAAAGTAGTAAATAAAAACAGTAAAAAAAAAAAAACTTATGGTTTTGAAGAAGCTAAAAGGAAAAACTTTACTTGTTTTTATCTGGAAAAGATCAAGACTGCTTTCTCTTACAAGATGTAAATGAAACTTTCCTCTATAATTACAGAGAGCATTTTTAGAAAAGTTTGAAATTATTTTTCCGGTTAAAAAATGTTTTTGATCAAATACCTAAAATCTTAATCGATCACAAATTAAACTACTCCGAACCATCTTAAAATGTATGTGATTATCGTCCTTATGATGTTAAAATAATAACTGCAGGGAATCAGTTGAATATATATCCAAAAAAGTCTTCATAGAAGTGGATTAAATATTCTATCAATTAAATATCATACTGTTATCAATTTTTGCCAGTAAAGCATGTGTAGGAACGGTACGGATGGTTAGCGGTAGCTAAAAGAATTTTTTCAGTCAAAACCGATTATTTATGCGTTATCTATAGAATATCAAGTGTATACCACGACTTGAATATCTTATTTCTCCTTTTGCCTATGCGGGGAGATTAGGAGATTATTTGTTCTAACGATGAATACCCCACCTATGTTTAAATGCTATGCATGGGATCGTGATATGAAAATCGGTAGCGTGCAAAAATCCAATTCCTGAATAGGATTTCACTGTTTAGTCTATTTCACTTATAGAATACTCGCTTAATAAACTCGCTGAAAATGATTAGTACGGCACATTCACATGCTATTAAATTATATATAAAATATTAACGTTCTTTATATGTTATCTTAATTTTTCTTATAGCTCCTGAGCGCCGCTTGTTTCGGGAACCGAAATCTGTCGAACTCGATAGGAATTGTTTTACTAAGGCAGCTTTCATATAGACCAGCTTTACCGGCCGGTTACAACCGGATGAAATATAAGTCACAGCGCATGTGTGGAGGACTTACACACATGCCGCAGCCCGATCTGTCCAGCAGGCCTTTAAAGTTTTCCTCATCAATGATTTCTATTCCCCGTTTCTGGTTCTAATAATAGTTTTAATCTTCATGAATTCAAGCTGATATCTCTATAAACAATGCATTTTCGGTTTGATTTGATGGGAGGACTCACCACCCGATGAACCAAGCCAGGATCTTTATATCTAGTCCGGTAATCGCATAAGCCTAACAACTGAAGTGGCAGTTGGACAGTTAGAGTCAGGACTGTAAATATCTAAAAACAAATAAGAAAGACACTAATATTTCCTCGAGGAAAATTGTTGAAAAGAATATAAACACATTCACCGGTAAAGTTTCAAATGAAAGAAGTTGAAGCGCGTTATAAACTATAAACATGTCTTTTTTATATTTTTATACGTAAAAGAATGCTCGAATTATATTTACACTGAATTCAAAAATAAATATACTTCCCACAACGGTCAGTAAAAAATTCACAATTCATCATTTATACTAGATCGTACTAAATATGCGCATGTCTACAAAACTAAAGAAATTAATACGTATTTGAATTACTGGCAATTGTGCGGATACGGCTCATTCTTACAATTAGAAGTGGGAGGACAGTAAAAAGCAGTACCGACTGAATTTTAGAATATCTTACGTATATTTTCTTTTAGTTATTATTTTTTGGTTATCTTTTTCAGAAAATAGATTGGCTAAAATTAAATTATTAATATTTTTAGCTGCTTCGTAAAAATTTCTTTAACTTCCTTATGGTTTTTAAATTTGGTTTTATTTTCAGACTTCTTTTTATGATTTTTCACGCGGATTTAGGGATTTGAACTACGCTTATGATCTAACATTACACGCTAGCCTACCACTCTAGTACGAATAAACTTCCCTTATTCATAAAATTGCCCGCAGTGTTTAGTTTCTCTATACAAATCATTATACTAAATTTTGTATATTTAATGAAATTAAAAAATTTAATTTTGAGATTGTACCCCATGAGTTTGATTTAAAAAATTATTTGTGGTTCACGGGCATTTTAATCCGATCAAAGGTTATAAATTTCTCAAACGTTGCAACTGGAATTCTACCGAACAGTTATGAAGTTCATATCTATGATGAGCTACTGTAGATAAAATTTTCCTTGTGGGTTAAGGACAAGCAAGAAAGCACTTTTAATGTATGTTTTTGTTCCGAGGATTCTACCTTATGTTTCTTAATTTTTTTCCTTAAGTTTTCCGCGTTCTGAAGATAATAGCTGATGCTCACAAAATAAATTCTTATATTTTAATAACTTTCCGACTGGATAGCAGTGTAGAATGAAATGACGCCGATGAATCCTCACCGGTGTTTTCGAACTTGCCAGACAAAAAGGGTTCAAACTTTTCTGGCCAAAGAGTCTTTTTTTGCGTTATAATCAAATCAGCCAATAAAGTATAAAGCTTTATATTACCTGAATTAATAATAATCACAGTTATAGTACTGTTAATTTGACTTCAGTTAATGCTAAATTAATAGTGGAAAAATGATTAGGTTTTCACCAGTGGAAGTAAACTTTTTTGGTAGTAAAAGAAAAAAATTTAATCGGTAATTATTTTGGAAGTTGACGCGCATCCAAAAGTCAATAATCTTGGCATATGTTGTTTTCACCGCGCTGATTACAAATATTCAAAAAAGTGTCGTTTTATTATAGTTTTTGACTTATAAAGAATTTAAAATGAAAAATAAAAAACTACCTATTGCCGTAGCGGGTAGGGTAATGTTTTGAATTTGTGTTCCAAATCTTTTGTGTTTAGAATTTTCTTTTTCGTATAATTCTGTATCTAATATTTATTACTTGTTATTAAATATGCTTCGCTGTAATCTGTGACGGCTGATTTCAGCATTGATAGACTTAATGAAACTTTAACGCGATTAAATCACAAAAATTAAATTAAACAAGTTTCTGAACTTCTTAAGATATCAGCAAACATAACCTAACGCTCGCTAACCTCGTCTAATTAAACTTAAATATTAAATTGGATGATTGGTAGGATGAGTCAATAATTGTACACAAAATCAAAAATGTTAATTTTATAAATAATTATATTACACCTTTGTATATTACTGAATTACGAAATTTTTGGTGAGGCTATTGTGTAACTTACGAGGGACGTAATTCAGGTCAAAGGCGTCGTATTGACGCCTTTTTGATGCTATATATAATTTCCATTAGAATAGAGTATTTATAAAAATATAATTACTTGAATACTAATGTTTCTATCATAATCGACTTTTATTCTCTTCTCATACGTTAAGAAAAAGTAAAAAATTCCATAATTATTATTACAACAAAAAGAGGGTAACATTTAAAAACTACAGTAGGGCAACGCTTTTATTGTTTACTGATGATTGACACGATGACCACATCTTATGCCAAGATTGTTGACTTTTGAATGCGTATCATTTTTCTAAATATTTACAATTTAATTTTTTTGTAAATTTTCAAAAGACCTATTTACTTTTATTAACCTAGGTAATCAGTTAGTTGATCTTCCATCGACTTTCAAATCAACTTCCTGTTACCAAAAAGCAATAATATTGAAAAATAAAAATTACATGAAATTCTCTGTTAGTTTGGAGCAAGGCAAAGCCAGTCCGAAAATGTGTTTAAGTTAGCAACTAACCACTTTAAGCGAATTTAAGATAGCTGTACATTTTGAAAGCCCTAAAATTTTCCATCAGATTAACGTAGCCCAAATATGCATACGCATTAAGTATAAAATCAGACAAGTATTGGATATATTTCCTAAATACCTTGAAAAGAATTTTAATTTGTGGCTTTCGGTTAACAAGAACTGCTCCTGCTCCAAACTCTCGCTTTTATTAAACATACACACACATACATCTAATTAGAAAATAATTTCAATAACTTCATTAAGGTACGAGTATTATTTTATAAATAATTAAACAATACAAAGGTGCTTACACATTTACGTTTGCATTAGTATATCTACGTAGTGAAAATTGCGTTAGGACTGCAATAAATATAATATTGCATATAGTAATGAAACTATATAAACATTATGTTATAATAATAACTTGTTAATTAATTATATTGAGTAGTAGCTACGTACTTGAAGCATGAACGAAAAATAAGAGCTTCAGAGGTAGCAGTTCCTTCTGACGGAAGTCCGTCGTAATCCTGTGGAAGAAAGTATTCAGGAAGAGCATGTTGTCCGTTTATTAGAACCTTCATGTCTCATTCACGTAGGGGAATCTCATCTCATCTTTCGCAGTGGAATTTACGAATCATAATGTCGGCATCCTAGAATTACCTTACAAGGCTTTCCAAATCAGTTTTTTCTTGCACATCCTTGGGTAATGGATTTAATCTGAAAAAAAAAAATAAAATTTACAGTTTCAGAGTAATAAATCAATGAATAATTCAGTTTAAAAAAATGATATATTTTGAATATATTTTATAACGCACTGTGTAAACAGCTAGAAAGTTGACAAGAAACCTAACAGATAACACTGGGGAACAAAAAAGTAATTTTTTTTTATTCTCAGAAAGAAAAATATGTGATTATGATAGTATATTTTCTCTTGAATTCAAATATTATATCGGTTTTTCCCAATCACGCAAGGTTTCCGAGAGACAGGTATTTATAATTTCAAACATTTTAATACTTTCTGCATTCTTAACTACACAATATTAAAGCATTTGACTCGCCTAGAAAGTAAGAAAGACGATTTTCTGCTATATTTCGCCTTGTGGAGCATCCCTCTTGATGGTCCAACAATAATCGGCCGGCATATTAGGATTCCATTTGCCTTGATACCTCTTTTGCACAGCTGAAATCTCCTCAGGAAAGTGTTCCCCATGCTCATCGCTCACTGCGCCAAGACTTTCCGGGAAGAAATCTAGGTGCGAGTGCAGGAACTGTACTTTTAAGGACATATTTCAACCCAATTTTTTATAAGATGTTATAAGATCGTTGACAATATCACGATAATTTTCCGCCTTCCAATTTCCCAAAAAACTGTGAGTAACATTTTTGAATCCTTGCCAAGCTGCTTTCTCCAGCGGATTCAATAGTTCCCCAAACTTTTCGTCATACATTAGTGATAGTATTTGTGGACCCACAAATACTACTTCTTTAATTTTTGCATCACTAATTTTAGGAAACTTCTGTTTTTAGTACATGAAACCAGGAGTATTGTCCATGGCCTTGACGAAATTCTTCATTAATTCTAGTTTTGATATGTAACGGAGGTGATACACATTTTTTTAGGATTACACAATGGGTCATGTTTCATATTTTTCTGTTCAGGAATGAGTGGTTGGCGTTTAGGCCAACCATTTTTTTCTAATGAAATTGTTTTTTTTCTGTTCCACCATCCCATTCACACAAAAAAACAACAGTACTTTGTGTAATCAAGCTGCAGACCAAGAATAAGTGCAATTAATTACCTTCAAATCACAACATATTGGTGATTTGAAGCTTTTCCAACTTATATTTAAAGTTTTCATATGTTTCTTTCATACTAGCAGATTGAGCTACAGGTAATGATGGGAATTTATTGCCATTATGCAGAAGCACAGCATTTAAACTAAGTTTAGAGGAATCAATGAACAAGCACCATTCTGTTGGGTTATGTTCATTACAAAGTGTCTTCATAAGAAAGAAATGTCATTACAAAGCATGAAGCCATTTTCTTGAGAAAAATAGTCTTTAAATTCAGAATAACAATTACGATAAGTAAATATCTTTATATTCTTTTGAAAAAGATTCCATCCTTTTAGCCGGGAAGCAAGGATTTCAGACTGTTTTTTTGGATGACTTTAAATCTCGTATGAGATCGTTAAGATTTTCTTGAGTTAGAAAGTGAAGCTCAGATGAACTACTTTGTTCAAACGTTGTATCACCAGAATCTCTTTCTTTTCCTTCCTTACTTCCATCAGACTCTGAGCTCTCTTCATCTAATGTCATATGTTCTGGAGTCTTTGGTATGGGTAATTCTTCGTAGTGTGGAACTGGTCTCGTTACAAACTGCAAGTCAGGTTAGGGTACACCACTGTATGTTTTGATTTTGACGTAATCCCTTTAATGTTTGTTAAGCAGAAATAATAATCAGAAGAGTGATCTTTGGGTTCCCCCCAAATCATAGGAATAGCAAATGGCATGTGGCGTGTGCCATTTTTCCATGCAGTGAGAAGCCTAGGACACGATAAACAACAGATATGTGGGGTCCAGGCCCTCGTTTGGTCTCCGACTTTACACCCAAAATAAAGTTCATAACATTTTTTTAGTAATGGAGTAAGTTTTGCCTTTGGGACTTGAGAGTCACTCCACCAGATATAACAAAATTTATTAGAATGATTTAAACAAACTCTAGGCGTTTTGTAACTAACGACTAATTAAAAGAAATAGAGTTGTAAATATGTAATGCACAATAATTCAGACACACAAAGCAGTCACAATGATGTATTTACTGATTCACTACTACCTCACAACTGGCATCGATCTGATGAATGTGTGCTACACTAGATCACGTTTGTACATGTCTCTGTACGTCTGAACCTGCACAACAATAGCAACGCTACCCTTTGAGTTAGCTCATTTGGTTCCATCATATTTACAATGCTCTAAGAGCTTTTACTTGACAATGGACAAATGGACGAAATAAGTTTAAAAAAATTAAAATAACAGTAAACTGTGGGTGATGGAGAAATTCCGAATACATATTTGAAAACAGGATAAAAACCGCATTAGGTACATCTATTGGTACTCGTGAAACAAAAATCATGTTGACCAGTGTAACCTCTCGCGCAGAGTCCAGCTTGTGGACCATCTGAATTCCGCAAAGAATTTTGAAAATAGTTTTGTGTATGTTGAAACTCACCTTTTCTGCGCTATAAACATCTTAATTTATACTAATAAATGTGTGAGTAAATCATTATTTGTTTCTAAAAAAAATCCCGGTCAACCATCTGATAAATCGCTTAAAGTATATTAAGATACAATTATTGCCGGCATAGTTTTTCTCTTTTCCATCGCATTTTTCCTCCGGAATTAATTTTTATCAGTCTGTATTTAAATCCACACTTCTTGTGTCAAGAGGAGTATTTTTCGACCGGTTGATATACATATTTATAGAGTGGATTTAAATATGTTCCAGTATACTACCGGAAAATGGAAAGTCGATACCGATATTAAAATCGTTCGTTTGAACGAACCTATTTGCTATACCAATGTATTATTTTTGGTAGGAAAGCTTTGTTTAGAGTGCCAGAAATATTTATGAAAAAAATCTCTGATGGTATAACTCAATTTTAAGTTCTATAAATTAAGAGGCTATATTAATTTTTATGAATGTATCCTACTGTATGCTACAAAATGTAATGGCCAGAAAAGAGAAGAAATTTGTGATTAGATATTGACTATCCTTTCGGTAAAAAAAATGGCTATCAGGCCATATTTTAACTTGGAACAGTTTAGAATTATGAGGCAGAACATATTTACTCGACAAAGTTAACGGATATTGTATTCATAGTGATTAGTTCAATAAGAAACTTCAAACAAGTCATTTAGATTATTCTATTATAATTTTGCATAATAAAAAATGTATTTGCAAATGCATAATACATCCAGGCACCTTTTTATGCAGATTTTCACTTACATCTGAAAACGTAGTGTTTAATAAAACACTACTATTTTTTCCTTAATAAAAACATAAAATAAAGAAACAAACTAAATACAAATTTTTTACACAATGAAGTATCACACTAGTACGTACAATATACTACATAAAAATAATCATTAGATAAATTGGCATTAGTCTTATAACGCATATTTAATCACTAGTTGTTAGATAATAACCAAAGAGTTACAGAATTGTAGTTTCGGTTAGTTTTATTACATCAAGGATACATTTTAAAGTTAGATATTATAGCCTGGGCCTTCAGAACAATCAATGTTTAGTCAGCTGTTATTTATAAGTTCACTGAAAAATGAAGGTCAGCAAATATCGAAATGGGTGAAAATGTTCTTTCATAAATACGTAGGCCCTGTACGCATTAAAAAACCAAGGCCTGCATTCCCTCTTCATTTACAAGGTATATTCTCTATTCGACCGATTCAGGTGATTATTTTCAAATTTAAAATGATTTTATACAGGTGATTATACTTCAAACATTTAATCTTGCGGAATAGATGTTTTTCCTTTCTTTGGTAACGTTTAAATCGATTAATTATTTTCTTTGTTTTCGATGCAGCTTATACTATCTGTACAGCTTTCAATTATTTCAAACTTCCCACAACGAATAAATAGATTAAATTTTTACAAGAAAGTAAATGTAATCAGAAATGATTAGTTTCATTCATTTTATAATTTTATAAACTGTGATCTCAGAAATGAAATCATGAGGAGCACGTTTTGTTTCAAGAGCTAAATTCAACTCATTTTAGAGTTTTTCAAAGTGTTCTGAAAGGAGGTGAAAAATCAATTAGAAAAATAGAAAAATTGAACGAGTAGGAGGTGATGGTGTAGGATTAAAAAAGAAACCTCAAGAGAAGTTATAGATAGGAAAGAGATCGAAGTATGATTACTGGCTTTGAGTGGTGTTAAAAAACCCTCACTGATCGGTATGCTGATATATCAGTTTAATAACGAAATTTATTTATTAATTCATAATCTTTTAGGTTCAAAATTATTTTTAAAGAATTTTATTATTTAAATCAACCGTTTAAAAGTATAGGCTATTTAGATAATTATGATTGTATTTATTGAGAAATTTTCCCCTGATCGGTTCTACTAGTGTATTAATTTATTTCTTTTTTTTTTAATGAATACAGTTACTGAAAATTTATATAACGGAAATGAAGATTCTAAATGGGTGCTGCGAGTAAATAGTTAATTTACTAAGATAAGTTTCTCTTTTACCTCTCATAGTAAGTTTCGAAATCTCTTCATTGTACTAAGGCAATAACATTACCTCAGGCCAAAAAAAAGTAATTTGTTACACTCTACGTGTAAAAGCGTATTATCTTTGTCATTGGATCGTATGTATAAACAAGATAAAATGTTGTTACTTACAAAATAAACAACGGTACTTCATTATAATGAAACTTTTATAATTAAAAACAACAAAGAAAATAATGGAAGGTTTTGTACATCAAACGATATAGAAAATTAATCTTGGTGTTCATTTTCTGTACAGGTTCATGTCTAAGCTCGATCGAAATTTCATTTGATGATAACCGATTTTGTCGATTATACGTATATAAAAGATTACACATGTAAAAGCATGATTAATCTGGAATCAAGACAGAGAAATATTTCTGTATTTAAAAAAAAAATTGTATTTCTCAAGTACAGGGCATACACTCATTAACAGAGAGAATTTTTACTTTATAATAAAAAATTTTAAGTAAAGAATGAATTTTCGGAATTTAGGGATCAAGAAAGCCTCTGAAATATATCCACAAGTAAAATAAATTTGTAGAGCGTGTTGATAATCTAATAGATGTCTAATTCAACAATACTAATTCGCTATTAGCAGGTAGTTCTTCAAACAGACCTACGGTAATATCAATTTTTCAAACAAAAGACCTCTTTTGACCATTCCAAATATTATCAAACATCAATTTTTACAGCAAATTCTTGGCTGATCATCTGTAGTTTTTAAGTGAAATTACAGATAGCAACATATATATGTACGAAGAGGATTTTTGATTCCCTTAATTAATATATTTTTGTGCTTATTGATGCCCTTGTGCAATTTTTCATAAGTAAAATATATTTTTTTTAATTTAATTTTTAATCTGGTTTAATCTTTACGAGAAGGCCACTAATATAAAATTTCCTCAAAAAGAAGGGAACAGTCAGGAAAAAAGTAGAAACCATTTTACTAGAAAAACCACAATTTTTCCCATTTTCTAATTTTGGGGCTAGTGGAGGTAATCATCTTGCCGAGTTAATAGAAATGATAAAAATTATTTGATAGAGAACATACAGATGAATCTAAAATAAAAGCTACGTGTCCAGGAAATATACAATTATTTAAAATTTATTTTTTATCTACTTGTTAAATTGCCTAGAAAAATATCACTGACTATTTTAAAAAGAACAATTATATATCCTTAGCAAAATCATTATTAATAATCTAATTGCAATGATGTAGGTCATTATACAGAATAAACGAAGCAATGATACGTAATAATAAAAAAATTGTTTTTTTTTACTGTTTTTAACTTTTTAAAAGAAAGAGAAAGTAATCAATTAAAAATAAGGCCATTTATTTAGAATTAGTTTTATAAAACAATGTTGATGATATTGTTTACTTTATTCTAATTGTACCATACGTTAATGGTATTTAGGTAGCTTATACATTTGTATAAAATTAGGTATTTCATTGCAGCAACAAACACTATTTCACTACTTTCTGTCACAGAAAATAAGTAGCGATATTTCTTTTAATAACTAAATGTCATTTGTACGTATAGTTTCGTATAACAGAGAGAGAAAGAAAGTAGCTGATTGAAGTTTTACTTTAAAAAAATAAAACCGTAATGTACAAGTTGTATCGATAATGAAATGTAGACTTAATTCCTTTTTAAATAGTATTTATATACTTTTATATAATAATAACAATAATAAAAATTAAATCTATTTAACTGTCACAATCAATTTTCAATATCCTATCCGTAATAAAGACAGTTTGTAATATTATTAAGTAAATAAAGCTGCAATTAATCAGAAAATTGCAGTATGCTTCTTGAATGTCTCAAGAATAAAAATTAACATTTATATTCTAATAAAGCTAACAGAGCCTGAGAAGAATACAAAAGCATCTGTTTAAGAGCGAAATACTAAATTGGTGAAAAAAATCAGTGAATTTTTATCTTTTTATTAGTAAACCACAGAAAAGTTTTGGATTCAAAATTTATGCTTATTTGGATTTATCTGATTACGGAGAGTTAAATATGACTAACCGTAAAACCAAAATAATCATGCAATTTTTTTTTACTTATTAAGGAAAAAAATACTAGTTTTGTGATAACAAAATGTATCAGTTTGGTTTTATCTGTGCTAATACCCGGTGTATTTTATATAATTTCATTAGTTATTACTAATTGTTAATAAAAAGATTAGCAATATAATTGAATATTATTACAGATCAATCAACATAAAATTCTTTAAATTAAAAAGAAAATAATTATAATAAATTAATTAATTAGGTATAATTTTAGGTATAAGTCAAGAAAAAAATTGCAGCTTGTATTCATTTATAAGATATACATGGTTGAAGAACAGATCTAAAAACTTTTAACAAATCAAACTAACTGAAAAAATTTGGGCAAGAAACATTTATATTAATAAATCATTTTTTTTATTCTATCAGTGTTCAACTACTTTCATACTTTAGAATCTGTATTTTACGTATGCGGTCTAACGTGGTTTAAGAATAAATTTAAACAAATCAAACAAGAATATGTTATAATTAAATGACAATAACAGATTACTTAAGCGATGTTTTAGCTGATGAAAATTTGGTAAATAAAATAATTCATTTTTGGTAGGTACGGTTTACTTAACAAGAGCCGTTTTAAAGATAAATTAACTGATAAAACCAGTTGGCCTTAACTTTTCCAAGAAAACAATGGTTCAAAAATCAAATTAAAATCTCTCATTTTCTTTGTTAGAGTGATGGAATCGTAATGGAGCATCCCAGGAAAGATGAATACTGTCCGTATCTAAACAAAAAAAAGCTACCGGATATTTATTTACTTTTTATTAAATTAAAAATGGTTCCTGCACTTCCGGCTTATACAGTTATATTCATTTATATTTTAAGTTACTGTATTGATTTTTGAATATTTTGTAAAATATTTTAAGAAATAATGTTAAAAAACAAAGTTGTCAATTCTTGCACTTTCATTCCCTATCATCAATAAGGCAAATACAAAATCGGTAATACTGGTTATATAAACACAGAAAATTATATTTTTATAAATACAGAAATAAAAGAGGGTTAGAGAATGAAAATATACTTATTAAAATTATTAAAGTATTTTAAGTTCTGCCACATAGAATACTTCTCGCTCACTGAATTAGTGAAAATTGCGCTCTCATTTCCATACCAGAAAGGTATTATGCGGTTACGGATCTATGAAACAGTTTTCTTTTGTTCTAAGATTGCATAACGCGATACAGTGGGTTCATGCATCAGCAGGTAACATGCTGGTGACAAGAGAAAGTGGCATTGTTGTATAAACTTCTATCTCTTTTATTCTGCCTCAAACACGCGCGCACGCGCACAATATATATATATATATATTGTTTCGAATATGTCATGATTTGAATAATTGTACCCTAACCTTACGAATTCATAAACACATTTTGATCAAAAAATAAAAAAAATTAAACAACGTTAGTAACACAGTAACTATTATTAACACAATGATTATTAACACATTTTAACCAAAATATAATTACTACGTAGACATTGCAAAAAGGGAAATGGCTACAGAAAATTCAGTAAAAACATTTTAAGAAAATTTTGAGAAGCCTAATGTGTAAATCAATGTTTATTGGTGTCATACGTTTAATGATGTACTTCTCAAATAAATAAACGGGTAAGAACTGCCAAAAATAAAATAAAATTCTTCATAGGGCACTGAAAATTATCTTTGGGGTATCATAAAGGGAAAGTTAGCAGAAACTGTGTGATCAAACTAATAAATAAATCTTTTACTGTGATCTACGTAATGCAATATTATGTACCGATCATAATATTACATTGCATTATATAGATCACTTCAGGAATGGGTGCTACTACGCGGATAAAAATCAAATGGAACTGCTCAAGCACAACTTGCAAGGATGAATCAAGAGAAACGGTGATAAAAGAGCAGAACGGCGTAATAGATTATATAATTAAAAATAGAAATTAAACACATGAAATAATGTTTAAGGTACATTAAGATATTAAATTAAAAAAATAACCACAAAATAATATATTTGAGAATGCTTAATGAAAATGACGGTTTGAATGTTATTACAAAATCAGATATCTTAAGAAATTAAAAGACGACTTTAAAGCAAAAATTATTAATACAGGAAAAAAAGTTTAGGAAGAACGAAAGCACACGTACAAAACTTCGAACAACAAAAATATATTGTTACCGGTAGCCGAACGTAAGAGTTATAAAAATTCAAAAGACAACACCGCAAAATATAAGTCAACTTTTGAAGAATGGAATAAATAATGTAAATCATCAAACAACGACTGACTGAAAAGAAATCTACAACAGAAAATATTTCCAAGAACGGTAAATATAGTACGTAGAAAAATAGGACACATTTACGGGAAATTAAATTTATTAGTAAGTTATTAGTATCAGAATTATAGATGGAAAACCGCTTAAGAAAAAATAAAAAAAGCTGATAAGTGGCATAATTACATAGGGAAATAGAAAAGGAAATAACAAGCTGATA
The DNA here is from genome assembly GCF_047948215.1 of Lycorma delicatula. NCBI lineage: Eukaryota > Metazoa > Arthropoda > Insecta > Hemiptera > Fulgoridae > Lycorma > Lycorma delicatula. The sequence continues at coordinate 259,415,290 of NC_134455.1, read as the reverse complement.
ACCTGTTGATAAGCCTTGATAATAATTTAGCTTGATAACCTGATAACCTGACTTGCACAGTAGAAATTAAAACAAGAATATCAAATAGGCAGGCATTTAATAAGGAAGACTGCTGTGTGAAAAGTTGAACTCACCGTTCAGGAATGAAATGTTTTATTTGTGTGATGCTCTATGGAGCTGAAACATGAAGGGTGAGCAAAGAGAGAGAAAACGAATCGAGGCTTTTGAGGTATGGGTTTGGCGCAGAATGATAAATGTCAGATTGCAAGACCATATAACAGATGGAGAATCGGAAAAAACAGGGAAATGATAAATGCGATTGAATATAGGAAAAGGAACTGGCTAGGACATTGTATCAGAAGAGTGTTTATTAGTGAATGCAATAGAAGGTCTGGCGAATGGAAGGAAAGGAAGAGAAAGGAAAAAAATTCAAAGGACGGATGAGATTATGGAAAAAGAAAAATATGCGGAAACAAGAGGTCAGCAAACGATAGGAAAAGGTGGAGAGCAGCAGCCGTGACATGACCTGCCCTAATGGCAAAACATTATGAATGAAGCTAAAAAAAAGACAAAAAACGCCAAAAAATTGCCTCCCTACTAATGACAAAATGATTAAAAAAAAAAGAATAAAGACATTAGACAGTCGGGTTAACAAAGACAAGACTCGGGTTTAAAAACAACAATTCTAGTGGTGAAACCACTCGTGACTTGATAAATATGTAACAGGGATAGGGTAAATTCATTTTGTAATCGCCAGTTCACAAATGATCTATGATGAAGTAACTGATGTTATTGGTTATTTGTGTTATATAATTAACATTAATGGATTATTATCATCTATTTTATAATTATTGTTAATGTTTTTCTTTCTTTTTTGTATTAATTAAACAAAAATTAATGTTTTGAACACAAGATGTAACGTGCACGTACAACATTATAATCCAAAATCATTGACAATAATTTTATCTAAATTTATATAACATATAAATACAGAAAGGGAATATATTACATTTACAGATTTTTTTTAAAATCCGATTAAAAATTCACATTAGATAATTTTACGTTTTTAATTCGGCCGTTTCTAAACCGTAAAATAATTTCATTTCCTTATGGTATCTTAATTTTATTAATGGATCGTGTAGTTTTTTTATATTAATCATCGTATATATAAATCAAGATCAGGTATAACATTCACAAGTTAATTCATTAAATTTAATTAATTATGATTACTAGAATATAAAATTAGTCGTACTTTTTTACTGAAAAAGAACTCGTGTAAATATTAACATACATTTTACAGTTTTTTGCAGTTGGCAAGTATAAAGTAATTAAAGGAGCTGTAAAATCCCTTCAAAGGTTACAACGATAGATGAGTAACTCCTTTTTAAAAGGTGCGTTAATTCTTCTTTATTATTACTTAACGTTTATTTCAACTTATTTTTTATCAGTTTACGAAAAATAATACCGGTAATTTATTGGCAGTTCTTATTGCCACATATGTCACGCTAGTAAAATACAGTTAAAAATCAACGTAAATTTATATCAAAAGTAATAGGCAAGTATTTTTAAGCAATGATATCAAGTAAATTGTAATTTAATGTAGATATACAATACAGTTATGAAAATGTTTGAAAACATGTCTGCTGATTATTGTCTGTTGGCAGAACTGATATAATCGCATGTCACTTTTAAAAGATGCATTTAACGGCAGTTTCGCAACTTCCTGTCGACAACGCTAATAGTTAGTAATCAGCTAAGCTGAATGGCAACTGCAGTGGACCAATTGGAGTCGCTGCGTGATCTGAATTCTACGGAACAGTTCTGCCAACTATCAGCGTCCTCTGTATGAATCGGTCACACTTTTCCCAGATATGGTATACAGTTTACATTTAGTATTGTAAATGCTACATATAAATAGAGAATTGCTAAAAGATCAATCGATTATTAACGTATTATATTCTTTTTTGATAAATTAGAATTATTTTAATCTTAAATGCAACTTCCTCGCTTAAAGTTAATTTTAACAATAAATTACAAAAGTGTATTGTTCTCGTCACAGCACAATCTACCTAACAAATTTTTTAACTAAACCGCTGTAGTGGACATTGTGAATAAAAAATAGATAAAATATAAACCTGGTGTTTCCTAATTAAATCACATTATTTATTAAATTAATTTAATCTAAATCATTAATCTGAATATAATCGTTTACAGTTTGATAATTTAATACAAATTCGATTACAAACTTTACAGTTCTACAACTTGCTGTTAATTTGTTAAAATATTTTTATTAATAATCGCTGACTAAAAACATAAATAATATTATCTTATCTGCTTAATTAATGAATACATTTAATGTATAAACAGAAAAACATCTTTCAATAGACAGAGAAGACAGAAATTTACATATTTTTTACTTTTTAAAAAAATTTGTAGCGGAACGGTGTTGTCGGAAATCACGTACTAATTAAGGAAGTAATTAATTTACATGAAATAAGCCAACAAGGCATAAATTTAATTAATAATCACTTAAAATATTCAGACATCGTGATTTAAAATTGTTGGAACTTTAAAATACGTACGTACGGAGACGAACGAGCTTTGGAATAAACTGTAAATTATGGTAACTTGTTTTGGTATTGTAAAAAATATTCCAGATTCTTGGTTTATTTAAATCATAGAAGAAATCATAGAAGAAGAGGCAGAATATTAGCAGTTGCGCCTGCACTCTTAGTCTACAAAATTTATTCCAACGGATTCTTAAATAATTTATAGATCCTAACATCAACATAATAACATACTCGTCCATAATAAATTCAACATTTTTCCTGTCGTCTTGTTATACCACATTTTACCTAGTCGAGTAATTATTTTATGAAAAAATTGCATCCTTTTTCTCTGATCTACTCTTGTTAAGAGAACATTTAACTGTATATAATAAAAGAAATCATCAAATCTATTCGCTTTTTCAATTAAAACTCAATGACTCCCTCACTGATTTAATCATATCTTTTGAACTCCTGCAGCTTCGAAAAATTAAAAATTTGAGCGATATGTTTCCCCAGGTAATGGAAGAACAATGGCCTTACTAAACGGGATCGGTAACAGAATCTTGTAGTATGCAGAACTAGGTCTGTTCATCTTAACGGACAGATTACTTAATGTGATTTGAAGTTAAGTAATTTGGAATTCGTAGAGGATAAAGAATTATGATAAGAACATAGAAGGTATGTGAATCAGGTAATTTAAATTTTTACTATACACTACACTGAATAAATATTTTACAAAGAAAAGAAAAAGGATTTCATCGATCAGATTAAATGATTCGTATAAATTGGGAAAAAACTGATAACGCTCAAAAACCGTTTACAAAAATTTTACTTAAAATCCAATTCTAAACAGCCATTTACAATTTTCATTAGATATTGCAGTCATAATTGGGTATCGTGTAAAATTTATATAAAAACAATTAAACAAAAAAAATAATAAAAAATTTGCAAACGGTATTTACGAAATATCAAACGAGAATTTTTATCGATTTTTAGAATAAAGAGTGCAAAATAAAAGTATAAACAACAGAGAGTTGTAGGAAATCCCAATAAAAATCAAAAAAAATTAGTTTAAAACTTTCAACTGAAGGATTAATGAATTAAGTTGAAAAATGGAAAGACAGTTTCGTCTAGGATTTTAACTGAAGTTTTTTGAACAGTTTTATAGCGTAATCTCGTTTACCAACTTATTTCAATAACCGTCAACGTAACGCTTGATTTGTATTCAAACGACCCATGACAAAGTACTATGTTGATTGACGATTATTTTTACAACGTAATAATTAATGACATTTTCGTGTTACATTACAATATAATATTTTTGGTATTATTGTAATCCGATCAGCTTACTCCTCTATTACGTAGATTCTTTTAAGTTTTTACAAGAAAAAAACGGACAGTGGAAAATAGTAATATAATTTGTGTTTAATTATATCATACAAAATACAATTGAATAATAAAAGAACATGTATAAATGAATAGGTACATACAACCTACAGTCTGTACTAAGCATTTATTCATTATTAACACAGTTACAGAAGATTCGACTGACATTAAACCGACCAGTTATGACAGCATAAAACGATTCAGTATCAATTTAAGGCAAATTTAATAGACCAATAATTTTACTATCTACTTAAAATAATTCTAATCGTATCGATTAGGTTACACAAGTATGTGTCTGTACCACTTTCTTCATATCTTACTACATTCCTGTGTTAAATAATATTGTACATATTACTGGAAAAAGGATGAAGTGCTTTTCATTTGTTAACTTTTTTTGATATGAACATGGGATGAATAATAAACAGACTGACAAGCAAACTACATATAATATTTTTCAACGTTAATCAATTAGAAGAAAATAAAAATTATTGTTTAGAGGTACAAAGAAAAGCATTTAGTAAACTGATAGGACCCCTGTTGAGAAGAAAGTGGTTATTGGTGATCGCTGTAGGGAAGTAACAGATTGTAGTATGTAGCATTTGGTGAACAATATCAATATAGTGGTTATAAAGCTGTAATTATCTTAGTAGAAGGAAAAAGGAACATGGAGAGCTAATATTATCTGAAGACCTTTCAGAACACTCTCTCTCACTCTCACTCTCACTGAGAGTGAGAGTGAGAGTGTGTCTCTCTTTCTCTGTGTGTGTGTTTGTGCATGCGTGCACTGGATATATGGTTGCTTACATAAGGTTATTCAATATTCCAGTAGCTTGTTTCTCAAATGTGTATTAGAAAAATAGCACGTGAAAAGTCTCAGAGTGCCTGTTTCAGTAATTTTTTTTTAAAATCGTTTGTCTTACAATAACAGATGGAAGAATTTTGATAAAATATGATATACTATATAAAGTTAAATTAACATTCTTTAGGAAATAAATAGTGAAATTTTATGTTATGAAATTTCAAAATTACAACCGTGGTACTCATATTTAAATTTTTGTAAATTAGTAAGTTAATACATTTTTTTGTTAAAAAATGAACATTTGTTTGTGAAAAAGGCATATTATTTTATAAAATTAGATTTTAAAGAGCTAAGTAACAAAGTGAATTGTTAGAATCAGAGAAACTGAAAATTAATATTGTCTGAAGAAATAACGCTTCTCAGACTGAAGATTTAAAAAAATAATATTTCATTACTTTTCTTTTAAACTTTTAAGTGCCTTTAAAATAAATGCAAAACAGCTTGAAATTATTATAGAATTAAAGCCAGGTGATTAGAATTCCTGTTACAATAGATTAACTATTAATATGTCATCAGTTGTATAAAAAAAGAATTATGACCACAGTGCATAATGACATAATTCAATAACATTAAACCCAAACGAGGTTGTTTCTTAGGGTTACCTAATTTTTCCTCAAAAGTTTTGAAAAATAAATGACACCAACATCTTTTAAAAATGGTACTACTCTTTTTTGATATTTTCAAATAACTTTATAATGATAAAAAATGGGTAAAGTCTTATTTTAGATTCCACGCTTTATCCTTAATTCTATGTTATTTCAATACTTCAATTTTTCAAACTGAAGAAAATATGAAAAAAATTACCAATTTGTAACTAATTTTTAATCTATCATGACTTCACACCTTTGTAAACCACACAAAATAACATGTCCTAAAAATGCTTTAAACCTTAAGTTTCTTGTTCCTACTCCATCAATCTGTTGACCGTTGTTCTTTGTAAGTCTTCATCAGTTTGATGAAGACTTACAAAGAATTATTCCTGTAGCATAATAACTTAAATCGACTACTAAAACTATATTACTGCCATATTTACAATGATTTTCTTTTAATTATAACTTTACATGACTTGCAATTCTATAATAATTTCATTAATTTTATTAGAAATTGAATTTTCAATGACTAACAACTGAAACAGATATTAAACATACAAATTCAACATTGCATTATTATAATAACACAAGAATAAATTCCTCCTGCTGGGAACACTGATACAGAATGACTGTCTCTTCTTTTAATTTTTGCCATGCTATTTGAATAGAATTGCAACAGGCATTTTTTTCATTTTTAAACGCAATTATTCCTAACTGAAGAACCTTGCTTGCAAAGTTTATTATAGAAAAACTGTAGGTCTAAACATCAAAATTGGACAAGGACAACACAAAACATTATTTATCGACCAATAGAAATATAATAAAAATATTTTGCGCAATTTTTAAAACATACCAAAAAGCACTTTAAAGGTATTGGTTAGTCCCATACGTTTTCCTTTCCTCTTTATTTTTAATATTAAGATGTTTACTATTGTTTTCTATAAATATAAACAAGTTTGTTATTATGTTGCTGGCATTACCACCTGTTTATATTTAGCTATGTTTAATATGTATTATTGTAATTAGTTATTCTTTAGATAAGGAACTATTCTAACAGTAACAACTACGATGATATGAACAGTAACATCAAGTAACAGTAACTTCAACATTTTTGAGTTCTGGTGATACAGTATGGTGATTCTAATAGTAACACCTATAAATATCACATATAAAACATGTAATTGTTAATAAAGAATATACTCGAAATATGACTAATTGTGTTCTTAATTAATATCCATGAATTAGTGTTATGATGTAAAAAAAGTTGAGTTGTGTGTTTCAACATCTTTTATTTTTGGTCCTGCGAGCCGGATATGTGAAAGTTTATTTTGATACTCCTTAATTTTAAATTATACAACTTTAAAGTCATATTATTCAAAGCTTCAACGATTTATAACAATAATACAGTGAAAGGAACCGATAAAGTTCCCAACTTTACTATGATTTGGGCAGTACGATAATGTATTAATTCATCAATGTCGTAATATTATTAATCTTTATTTAATTTTTAATATTAAGAATGTATATTACTTATTAGTTCTTAATCTATCATGGATGAGGAAAAATTGTTAAAGCAAAGTAAGACTATTAAGTCTGCCATTACAAGAACCTGTACATTTACTGATAAGTTTGATGTATCAAAGGAAGATACTTATGCCTTACAAATCAAGATTTGTAAGGAAGATTGTTTTACATGGAAAATATGTTATACAGTCACACCTTGAAACTGACTTTGATGATGTTAATGTTCCCTGATCCGATCGCATTCAAGTTGAAGATGATATATCCACCATTGAATGTAAGTTGCAATATCTTATTTACGTCAAAAAACGTCAAAATTATTATTATTATTATTATTTACGTCAAAATTATCTTAATAATAGTCAAGAAACAGTGAACCAAGAAGTTAATTTAAACTCAAGGATTAACCAAATCCAACTACAACCAATTAACTTAAAAATTTTTAAAAGCAATGTCTTTGATTGGCAGCATTACTATCACATATTTAATGATCTAATACATAATAGAATTGACTTGACAGATTTACAAAAATTGCATTATTATTAAGTGCTAGCCATTATTAAGAATTTGCCAATTACAAACGAAAATTACGTAATTTCACTTGAACTATTGAAAAGGAGATTTGATAATAAACATATAATTGCTTTCCATGACGCTGACCGCAGCTTAAATATAAATGCATTAAAAGAATAATCTTTGGGCACTTTCTCCAATTCTATTATTGAAGTATTATCTTATGTAAATGCTCTTGAGGTATTGCAAATACCAATTAATATTTTTGAATTTACTGTGGTTCAATTTTTAGTTTCAAAATTTGATTACAATACTTTTAAAAAGTGGAAGAAAAAATTATTAAAGAAAGAATTTCCCACATTTCAAGAGTTACTAGCGTTTCTTAAATCAAGATGGCAGATTCTTGAGAACACCAACCCAAATAGGTCAAACCTTCTAACATGGAAAACAACGCTAGGAGACAGCGTTACAACAATACATCCAAATCTTTCACTAAATGTCCTACTTCAAATACTAAACCTTTTAAGGGAAAAAATTTTAATGTTTATTAAAAATTTAATTTACAACAATATCTATTGTGTAATTCAAATCATAACTTACAATATTGTAAAGATTTTTTAAATCTATCTATTGATGATAGAAGAAACATTTTAAAACATAATTATTGTTGTTTTAATTCTTTGTCTAACGTCCATTTTGTTGATGAATGTCATTTTGCCATTGTATGTAACATTTGTTGTAGAAACATAATGCTCTTGTCCATATTCACTGGTGCAGTGATTCTAAATAATGGCAATATGTAATGCCACTGATGTTCATGTTATTCTCATGCATGTCAAATCTTAGTGGATTCAGGCAGTCAAGCAAATTTTTGTACACATGAATTTACTCAAATTCTAAGGCTTCCGCTTATGTAATGTAATCTTCCAATTATTGAAATAAATAATTCAGTTTCTCAATCTCAATACACTGTTGTGATCACATTGCATTTTCTATATATGGATTTATCATTTGTGGTACAATATGCTGATCTTTCAAATAAAACAGATTGCCTTCCCTCATACACCTTTGACATTTCACATCTTAAATTGCCTCATAATTTATTTCATGCTGATCTTAATTTTAATATTACAAATGGCATTGATATATTAATCAGAGTTCAATTTTACTTGAGTCTCATTCTCCCTGAGAAAATTATTCAATCTTTTAACAATTCTATTGTCCAAGAGACTAAACTAGGATATATAGTTAGCGGTTGTGTATCCCAGTTAATGTTAAGCACAATAATTCCACTACATCATTTCTCTCTCATAAAGATTCTATAGCTCTCACTAATACAATCGAGAATTTTGGAGGATTGAAGAAATTAATACTGATATTTCACTTAATGACAATTCCTTGTACAAAAAACATTTCCAGTTTAATTGACACAATATGATCAATGTACGAGGGTAAGTCAATTATTATCTGCAAATTAGTTATATTTTTGTTTATGTTGGTAGTAATGTCGTGTTGCATAGATGATGCATGCGTGGTTTAATTGTTGTTATGTCTGTGCAGGTTTGATGCTCTAAGTTAGTTCCATTATTACTGCCCTACCGTAAACCATGGCTGCTCTGCTTTCTGTTTGCACCAAAGAAGAGCAACCTTCAGTGATCTGTTTTTTGTGGTTGGAAGGTGTATCAGGGGTCGAAATTCATCGAAGACTTTGGTGCAGTACGAAAACAGTGTGTTGCCGCAACGGAGTGTCTACGAATGGATTGAAAAATTCAAAAATGGTCGCACCAGTGTTACGCATGACGAAGGAGCCGGACGACCGTTTACCGCCACAAATGAAGAAAACATTGACCATGCACGTGACATGGTTTTCTTAGACAGACGAGTAACTATTGATGAAGTGGCACATCATCTGCAAATTAGTCACGGTTCTGCCTACAAAATTATCCACAACAGACTTGGGTTTCATAAAGTCTGTGCAAGATGGGTCCCAAAACACAGTTGCATAGAGAAACACGTTTGGACATCTGCCAAAAACATTTGGTTCGCTATGGTAACAAATGGGACATCTTCTTAGGCAGAATCATGGTGACGAAACATGGATCCATCATTACAAGCCAGAGAGTAAACACCAGAGTATAGAATGGAAACATCCAAATTCGCCGTGCAAAAAAAGTTCAAGACCCAACAGTCCGCAGGAAAACTGATGCTTACGGTTTTTTGTGACTCCAAGGCCCAAAAAAGTAAAGGGGCATGACAATAAACAGTACACGTTACAGTGAGATGCTTACTGTCAAGCTGAAGCCTGGAATTCAAAGCAAACGCCAAGGACTGCTGTCGAAAGGTATTGTGTTGTTGCACAACAATGCCTGTCCACATACTGCTGCCTACACTGCTGAAACGCTCCAGAAATTAAACTTTAAAGTACTGGCTCGTATAGTCCTGATCTTGCCCCTTCTGTCTACCACTTCTTTGGTCCACTCAAAAAGGTATTAAGGGGCCATCGACTTACCTCGGACGAAACAGTGAAAGAAGAGGTGCACTCCTGGCTCGCAGCTCAACTGAAAACCTTCTTTTATGAGAGCATCAGGAAGCTTGTGGAACAATGGACCAAGTGAGTTGAAATGCAAGGAGACTATGTTGAAAAATGATATACATGTAAGTTTCCTATTTGTATTGCAATAAATTTATCACTACATTGCGGATAATAATTGACTTACCCTCGTAGTTTTGTGGTCTCATTACCACAGTGTGTTATCATATTATAAAATATGATAACATCCAATTAGGTGATTCCTTTGTTAATGCTAGGAATAGATTTTTGTATTTAGAAAAAAGGTTAAGCAATGATTCTAAGCTCAAAAGATATTATTCCACCTTCATCCAAAAATATTTAGATCTGGGTCACATATCATCACTTAACTACAATGACTTACTATTTAAATAAGCTAATGTGTGTTACTTACCCTACCACCCAGTATTTAAACCGTCTAGCCTAACTACTAAACTTTGAGTGGTTTTTGATGGTTCAGCTAAAACTTCTAATGGCCTATCGCTTAATGAAACTTTATTAGTCAGTCCAGTAGTCCAAAAAGATATATTTTCTATAATGATTAGATTTAAAACACATAATTATGTCATCACATCAGACATAACAAAAAAATGTATCAACAAGTTTTAGTCAAACCTAGTGATTCAAACTTACAACGTATACTATGGTGCAACTCTCCAGATCAGGAAATAAAACACTATGCACTATGTATGATAATTTATGGAACTGCTTACGCATCATACCTAGCCACACGATGTCTAATACAAATAGCAAAGGAGAATGAAATTAATTATCCACAAGCTTGTAACGCTATTCAAAACAACTTCTATATTGATGACATTATTACTGGCTCAAATAACTTAGTTGAAATTAATCAACTGAAAACTGACATTACTAAATTACTACAACAGTACAGTTTTTCATTAGATACTTGGTTTTCAAACAACTCTTTCAGTGGTTCCCTTGATCGTAATTACCCTACTCTGTCCAATCAAGAAAAATACATATGAATTTTAGGAATTCTTTGAAATAATACTTCAGAAAAATTAATTTATCAAGTCACTCACTCCAATAATTCTAACATCTATACAAAAAGAAATATCCTCTCAATCATAGCTAGTATATTCCATTCCACTAGGACTCACTGGTCCTATCATATTTTCTTATAAACATTTTATGCAATCATTATGGAAAATTAAAATCGATTGGGATATATCACCCAAAACAATACCATCTCAATGGCTGGCTCTATACAATCAGTTTCATTTAATTGAATCAATAAAAATAAGTAAATCTATAATTACTAATAATAATATTAAAGTTAGTCAGTTCAATTACATGATTTTTCTGATGCTTCCAAAAAGGGCTGCAGCTGTTGTATTTATATTCAAACATTATTTGTTGACAATACAATTTCATCTAATTTATTGTGTTCAAAATCAAAACTGGCCCCTCTAAAACAAATAATGTTACCAAGACTTGAACTATGTGGCTGTTTGTTATTCACTTACTTATTAATAAAGGTAACTAATGCATTAAAGATACATTTTAACGAGACACACTTCTATACTGATTCTATGGTTGCACTTTACTGGATTCATGGACAACCATCTATTTGGAAGATATTTATTAGCAATAGAGTATCAGTAATCCAACATAGTACTGCAAATGCTATTTGGTATTACGTCAAATCTTTAGATAATCCTGCTGATGTAATGTCTAGGGGTTGCCCTCCAAGCAAATTAATTGACATCTCATCTTAGTGGCATGCTCCCAGTTAGCTTTCACAAACTTCTTCCTATTGGCCAAATAATAATAATTTTACTTTTAATAATTGTGACACAAATCCAAAAGGCTTAGCAGAAAAATGCAAAACTATGTTATTGTCTTGTGTATATACCGTCATACCTGATTATACACAGAAATATTCATCTTTACACAAGCTATTCCACACATTTAACTTCTGTTTTAGATTCATTTATAATGCTAAGTCTAATCGGTTAGAACATCTGACATCTCATCTTAGTGGCATGCTCCCAGTTAGCTTTCACAAACTTCTTCCTATTGGCCAAATAATAATAATTTTACTTTTAATAATTGTGACACAAATCCAAAAGGCTTAGCAGAAAAATGCAAAACTATGTTATTGTCTTGTGTATATACCGTCATACCTGATTATACACAGAAATATTCATCTTTACACAAGCTATTCCACACATTTAACTTCTGTTTTAGATTCATTTATAATGCTAAGTCTAATCGGTTAGAACGAAATTCAGGTCTTTTAACTAAACAACACACTTACCTTTTTCTTGCAACAATCACAGTTTATTAATTTTGGTAATGAGATACATAGTGTTAAAAATAATCAAACTATTGTTAAACATAATAAACTTATTTCTCTGGTTCTATTCTTGGATAACTCAGGTTTACTATATGTAGGAGGCACACTGCAACATTCTTTATTATACTACCATGTAAAACAATTTATTACAATACAGCCAGATGCTAACATCAGACGACTAATAATTATGTCCAAACATTTATAGCTTCTATATGCTGGTACTCAGTTAACACATCATTCATTGCGTCAGAAGTATTGGATACTAAATGCCAAGAGAACTATTTCGTCAATCATTAATAAATGCTTGACTTGCTTTAAGTTTAATGCAAGAAATCAAACTCAACAACTTGATCAACTAACATGTTTTAGAGTAGTCCCTTCACGACCATTCTCTGCTTGTGCAGTGGATTATGGCAGTCCAATTATGATATGCTATGGTAGGCAGAGATCCAAGTCTTCACTTAAGCTTATATTGCACGGTTTATATGTCTTGCAACTAAAGCAATACATTTAGAACTAGTTTCTGACCTAACTTCACACTCATTTATTGCAGCCTTAAAAGATTCATATTACACAGAAGTATTCCTAATCAAATCTTCTATGACAGTGGTATTAACTTTGATTCTGCTAAAAATACTTATTTCAACTCTTTAAATCAGAAAATTTTAAATCAAACATTCATTCATTTTCAATAAAACAAGGTTGTAACTGGTCGTTCATTCTTCCTGCATCTCATTTTGGTGGCTGTGGGAAAGCACAATTAAAAGCGTCAAACATCACATGCATTGTGTTATTGGTCAAACGATTCTTAACTTTAAGGAATTAAATACAATTTTAACACAGATTAAGGCTTGCCTTATCTCCCATCCCTTATTCTCTGTTTCTACAGACAATAGAGATCCTGAGACTCTAACACCAGGACATTTTCTCACTGGGTCCCACTTACATCCTTGCCTGAGCCCAATTATTAGAAATTTGAAGTCAAGTTTAGGACGCTGGCAATTATTTTAGATTTTATTCAATCTATTTGGAAGTGTTGGTGTAAAGACTATCTGCATTATTTGCAGCAACAAAATAAATGGCATTTTCCCACATGAAATCTTGCTGTAGCTGATTTAGTTTTGATCACCAAGGAAGATTCCATTCTCAAATTCAATAAGAAAGATTCCATTTCTCAAACAAATTCAATAAGAAAGAACGTTCAAAACCCTTTATAAATGTAAATTTAAATGGCTGAATCGGTTTTCAAACAATCATCAGTGTATTATGAAGTATTAGTAAAAAAAGTTATTTAAAAATAATTATTAGTACAGTTATTTAATGATAAATTTATATCATTAATATTAATGAAAATATAAGTTAAAAAAAATGTATTATTAACACAAAGACAAATAACTACCGGTTTTTAATGAGGACCTACCGAGTTATTTTTTCAGGAATGTTTATATTTCAAGATCAACTATGGATCTATCTTTCCTCATTCGACCGAGTTGCTCTGTCTAATGTTCTATATTGAAGAGAATCCTCATTTGTATTATTATTTTATATAATAATAATAATAATATATATTTATGTGAATTATTATTAATAATAATTCACAAGTAGATATTTATAAAAATAAAAATTACTCTTATGATAAAATTATTGTTTTAAGTCTTTAAATTGTGATTTTAAATGCGAATACTTTTATGTAATTATTAATATTGATTATAACAGTTTGCAAGCTTTACTCGATACTACTATTTACGTCTTATTTAGAGAGAAATAAAAAAACAGTTATTTTATGCAACATTTTTTTCTACTTAATTTACAACTACATTAACAAAATGATCAGTAAAAGTGATGAAAGATGAGATGACATGAAATGGGATGTAAAAACAACACAGCCGTGAGGCTACTATGAGATGTAAGAAAAAGAGTTAAAATTAATTACATAAATAAAAAGAATGGAAAAAGGTAAATAAAAAAGAATTGGCTAATAAAAGTCTTTTAACACCTTAAAGTAAATAACTATTCCATTTTCTATGTAGCTGCCTTTGGGGGATTTACCGGAAGCTAGTGCGTATTTAGTTTGCATATAAGTGGATTGCAAAGGTTTTGTTTGGTATAAACTCAAAGGAAGGTATCATTAAAGTACGGAACTTGCAAATCATTGTGAAACGTTACCAAAGGCTTCTTCACCTATCATTACTAAACATTTTGATCAGATTGGTTGTAGTTTGGCTACTGTAGAAGACTAAAAATTTAGAAACCATACATTCTTACTGATCTTGTACACAATCAGTTTTAAAATGTAATTTTCCAATGGCAATCATTTGCGATGTAAGTAAATAATTTTTTTTACCTATTTTCTAATTTTATGTCAAAGTGTGCACTCCACTTAGGTGTCTGTCAATATGTAAAAGAAGGTAACAAATGAAATTTACCAATCATAGAAATTGATGAGCCATATTAACAGTGGTAGCACACTATTTATAATATTTCCTTCCTTAAGTGCAATAATATACTCATTACTTTTTTTATTGTTGATTATATATGATCAGCTTTCTGTGTTGTCATATTAGTATTACCATTTATTTAATTTATTCAAATCAATGTGATAATTGAAATTATTGTATTAAGAAATTCTTGATAATTTTTTACAGTGGTTACTAACAATTATTGGAAGTAGAGGCTTTCTCTTTTAGATCAGCTGTTGGAATTATTGGTGGCATACTAAGGAAAATGAATCGCTTGGATAGAGGAATCGATTCTGACGCCAAGATTGTTTTGTTTGATCAGTTACTTGTAATGGCACGCTGGACGCTTTTTAATTCCAGCTGTTTGAAAATAGTTCTATTATATAACAACATTTGTTTCTGATATTTCTATTTCTCACCTCAAACAATAAAATCTCATTGAAAAAATAATATAATTAATAATTAATTTATATAGTTTTTAAGAAATAACTGAATTAACTAAATAAATTTATATGAACTTACAATATATTAAAAACAAAATTAAACACAACTAACTGTTAATTGTAAGAAAATTAACAGAGCACAAATAGACAAATGCACACGCTGTTAATCCCATCTGATCTTCCATGCATAAAATAACAAAATATGCGTTAATTACAGGAGTAATGGTTTTCAGAAGTTTATTCATAGTCTAGATTAATACTTTTATTTGGAGTATAGTTTCATTTTTAAATAGTCTTTTTGTATTATACCCCAAGTTTTGCTTTTTCCTTTGTTATTTTTTTGTTGGCGCTGATGAAAGTTTTACCAAGGAAAGTTTTTTTTTTTGTAAATATGAAATAACATGTAGTAACGAATGCTGATTTTATCTTCATTATCACAATATCTGTTTTCACTAAGATACAAATGTAAAATTAACTTGATTGAAGATTGAATTGAATTCCAACAAGTTACATTGTAATAAGTTTTAAAAGGCTTGTAATAAAATTTTAGAACTTTTAATTATTTAATGATATTAGTAATAATTTTAAATAATATCTCGTATCTCATATATAAAAAATTAATGATTTTGTAAGTTACATTTCTACCATTCAATTATCGCTAGTAGTATATCTGTGTATAAAGATATTTGTAAAATATTGAAAAAATTATACATCTTAATATGTAATACAACATCAACCAGTTAAATCACAATTATGGAACAGACATCACTACACATCTTGCAGTATGAAGAAAATGCAGATATATATTTATCCTTATCATACATATTTGATCTTCATGCACACGATACAGAAACAATCTGAACATCTTTATGTATCTAATTACAAAGACTTGGAAATATGATGAGGGCATCTACAGGAATAGATATAGTCAATCAAATTCATAGGTAGACTGTTAGATCTTTTTAAAGAAAAATATCATATTTTCTGCTATAAACAAAAACTAATGGATTCATTCATACTAATATTTTATTAATGATAACACGTTATTATCAGTACTCCGTTGCAAATTTTTTTTAGGAGTAACAATATCTATGCCTCTTGAGAAATAAGGATCTAAGTAAACCCCTTCCTCCTTTATGATTTCAGTTTCTACTACCAGGATCTTTTTTTTGAAAACGTTAACAGTCGTCCATTACTGTTATTGTTATAGTCGCCGCTCATAATTTTATGAATCAGAATCTTTAATAAAAGATGGGCGTAACATATTACACTCATTCACTGCTTCATTAAAAACAAGATACAATTTCTCTATATAATAAACGTAGAAAAGAAAATGGCTATAAATAGAAACATACCTTTCTTGCATTTATTGGTGTAAGATAATATTCAAGAAATACTCCGGTTTTTTTTTTAAGAAATCTAAATAAATTTCTAACAAACACCTCTAATTAAGCTAAACAATCTATAGAAATTGTTCTGGAGAAAATTTTCTTGAGCATTTTGAAACTTTTCCTTGAGGTTCCTTCTACATTGGTTATTTCCATTTCCAAGTATAGGACGATCAGGTAATCAGAAGAGCTTCTCAAGCAACATGCAACAGCATTGGTCGGAGAAAAATCATCATCCCTCAGGTGCATATCAGCTTTCCTAAGAGACTCCTTCTGAACAATTTCATTACTCATTGCAAAACAGTTCTTACTGAGAACTGGAGGGGTTGGACCAAAAAGAGATTGATTAATGAAACGAGATGAGCACAAGAGTTTCTGAATGTTGGTATTTTTGTGTGTGATATTATTGTAAGGATAGTTTACACTCTGATGCCTTTACCTAAGTATAGCGGATCGAATTTTCAGAGCAACACCATGAGTACTTCTACCTTGAAACTGAAGCTGCGATCAGTGATGTTTTGAGAGTAGAATGTGCGTCGGAACCCAACTAGATGATGTACGTACTTCGCCAGGATATTGGCCGAGTCTTGTTTCAGTAAGTATCTTTTAAAAGTACGATGGCCTCTATCTCCCTACACCATACCTTTATTTTTAGAATTTTTAATTCATTCAGTTAAAAATATGATAACGCACCTCACCGGGTTGGTCTAGTGGTAAACTCGTCGTCGTAAATCAGCTGATTTCGAAGTCGATGTTCTCAGGTTCAAATACTAATAAAGGTAGTTTATTAGTTTATTGTTACTTTTATTCGGATTTGAAAACTAGATCGTGGATACCGGTGTTCTTCTGGGTGTTGGGTTTCAATTAACCACACATCTCAAGAGTAGTTGACCTGAGTTTTTTCAAGACTACAACTTTACCGGTACAGTTACATTACACCGATAAGTCGCTAATGACTTTAATTGTTGATGCGACTATAAATAAAAGTATTAAAAAGAAAAAGTTAAAAATATGATAAATAAATGATAAATTGATAAACTGATTGATTGATTGCTTATTTTATCAAATGTTTAATATTTTTTGTTTATAGAAGATAAAATTAAACATATTTTAATTGAAAATAAATATTAACGATTCAACAAAACTTTTCAGTTAAATTATTGACTGAACGACGTATTACCCCACGATAATGATGGCGCTGGTATAAGTCAATTGACTTTTTATAGAACCTGAAATATTGCTAATTTACAATTTATTATTATATTTTTTCAAAAATAAAGAACACAAAGATAAGGTTACCTTTTAACCGAGAACAAGTATATGTTCCGGGAACAACATTTTACCCGTTAAAAGTATGTTGCACTGATAAAAATACTGAAAAACGTTGGTATAAATTCCAGAAATTTGTTTTCGAGTTAAAATTTCCTGCTTTATCTCTAATCTAGCGTTAAAAAGAAGTATACAGAAATTTTTAGTACAAAACCTTTGGAGAAAATTTGTGGTTTTTAAATTTCTTACTATCAAAAATTATTTTAAAATTTAACCCAGAAATACATCTCCAGTAGCTATCGAAATAATTATATTAACCTCACTCAAAATAACACAGTTCCGCATCGCTTTTAATATCATTCGCATTAATCATATAAATAAAAATTATTTTTACGAATATCTGTACGCTATTTCACCAATTTTTTAACATTTTTTTCAAAACTAATAGATTAATTGCTTATTTTATCAAATTTTTAACATTTTTAGATTATAGAAGATAAAAATAAACATATTTTAATGAAAAATAAATAAATATTAACGATTGATCAAAACTTATTATGAAATTTAAAAGAATAAAAATTTTAATATAAATTTTTGAAACATTAAAATGTATTACTTATTGAAGTTTTTTGTATTAAATACTTGTTGATTTGTATATTTTTTAAAGTAAATTTTATTTTCAAACGATGAATACTGAAAATTTTATTTCTAAGTTTATTTATTTTGATTGCGATTTATTAAATTTATTGATAAACATTGCAACAAATAAAATGAAAAAAATAAATAATTGGACTAATGGAAAACTTAATTTATAAAATGTAAACATTAAAAAGAAATTTCATAAAAAAAAAATTGTAATTAAAAAGTTGTTTTTTTTGTGTGTGTGTATATATAAATAATATATATATTTTACCTAGTAATTTTATATACAGAAGAATAACTAATTATAGTTTTAATTGATCATAATTATTAATCGAAATATTAGACAAAATCTTCACATTCCTTATTTTAAGACGTAGAGTTAATAACAATAAAAAAACTACGACGTTCTCATTAATTTGTCTTAGTACTGCCCACATGAAAAACATTTAATCCATTACAAAAGGTTTTAAAAAGAACAATATGAAAAGAAAGGAATGTCATCGAAGCTAACTTTACCCGACAAGCTAACTTTAAAGTTACGTTTGTCGAAACCACTGTCGCTGTCACGCACGTATACCAAGATTAATTAAATACTTGATAAAGTTCTCCATTCTATATTATTTAAACAGTTTTTAATTGCATTTAGATGTGGTGATGTATATTAATGGAGCTAAACAAGTGATTCGTGTGGATGTACCGTTTGCTTACTGCTTGGTACGCCAAAACGATATTTTGCTGCTAAAGTCTAAATCAAGTACATTGTTTCACACCACGTAAGGATAGATCCACAATTTTCTAGTAGTTTCATAATATTATAATTGTCAATCCTCTGACTTCTGCTGTTGTAATAAGGAACGACAGAGGTTTGTCGACAGAGAACTTTTCTTCAACTTCTCGCAGAAAAGTACGGTATTACATTCAGTCACACGGTGGGTTTGGGGAGTGAAATTGAATTTTCTTTGAGGTATTTCTTTGAGGTTTTGAGGTATAAGGAATACGAAAATGCCACTCACTGAAAATTTGTCATTCTCTAATACATACATACATAGGCCTACGCATACAATTTGAGCCTCGAAAATCAACAAAACTACTGGATCAATTTAATTGAAATTCATATATGCTGTAGTATTGTATCTGAAGTTGTGCTATGAAAATTGGTTGAGTCGTTCTTCAGTTACGCTCAATATAAGGTCGACAATAAATGTATTTAACTTGGTTTGAGATTATGTTGATTTATAATAATGTACCTCCTTTTCATACGCGCTAATGCTCCGAGTCATAGTGGTGAGTTAGTGGAAACTTGATTGTGTGCAGGATCTACTCGTTAATCGAACGTAGGAGTGCACACTCGTATGTAGTGCGTTTTAAGCTGAAAATAAGTGCATTTCTGACTGCGAAATAGTTGGGCCATCGGAAATGGAAAGTTCTGCTCAAGAGATTTTTAAATTTTTTATGGATTAATATTTCAATTATACATTTATTAGTCTAACATTTTCTTGTTTTTATTTTTTTTAAATTTATTAAATAAATTTGGTCTTAATATTGATCGAAAAATATATTTACATTTTTATAGTTACAGTTTAGAAGTACATACGAAATATCATTATTCTGAGGTCAATTTACTAGCCCGTGCTTAAGATCAAGGCGACACCCTTTGCTAATTCTGTTTGTTTTTCTATAATCACGGGTTCGGAAAAAATCTGATGAATGATTGAGTATTTTGTACTTTTAACTACACAGTTTTATTATACATGATAATTCTATTGAATAATAATTCTAATTTAATGTTATAAATTCTAATCAATTCATAATTGTAAGAAACATTCTTTATAATATCCGTGAGGAAAATTGTTTTTGAAAAATAATAAACCTTGTTTACAGTTTACATTTTTATATTCACCCTGTTTGTTTTCAAATCATCACTTAATAAAATTCTAATAGACAGAAAACTTAAAATCTAAAATTATTTTTTCTTTTAAAATTCTAAACGTTAACATTTTTGCTTTGATTATTTATCTTTCTCTAAATGAAGGGATGTTATATTAATTTCTCAAAAATCATCTCTGTGAAAGTGAGAAAATGTTATACGCCTTTTAAAATAAATATTGTTTGTTCAAGGTCAAATAATTTCACTTTTGCATTTGCTTCCTTACCTCTACAAATACCCATACCTCAGAGTTGAATTTTGTGCGAATTTATAACTTTTCATTTGTTTAACCAATTTAACAAATTAAAAATTTTAACAATTTTTTTTTCATAAAGTTTTTTTAGCAAAAAAATTAATAAATAGATTCCACCTGATTATTTTTTTTTTTGGCAAGAAGTATAATTACCTGTGTGATTTACAAAGACGGTTTCACAATAATAAATGGTGATCTTTTAAATTAACAGTTAGTAATAAATAAGGCCGGTCTCCGTGGCGCAACTGGTAGCGTCACGGCTTTTCATCCGGAGGTCCCGGGATCGAATCCCGGTCAGGCATGGCATTTTCACCCACGCTACAAATCATTCATCTCTTCCTCTGAAGCAATACTTAACGGTGATCCCGGAGATTAAACAAAAAAACAAAAAGTAATAAATAAGAGGACAACAATTTCTGAAGTTTTTATGTTAGGTGTTTTAAAATGACATTTCATTAAGTGAAAGATAATTCGGAAGTTTTAAATTCAAAAAAACATTTAAAAGATTATCATTTTTTATAAAACCAATTCTGGATCATTATTACTACTATGGACTTTTATTATTAAAAAAGCAGGGTCTTTTAATGTATTAGTTTCTTAAACAATAATGCCCCAATGACTATTTTTTTTTGTTCCACTAATGTGATGTACGTCAAAATGTAAAGAGGAACTCTATGAAATTCAACAAACAATCATTTTAAATGGCTAACGTAGAATAACGAAACATTCGAAATACTGATAAGTTCATTGATTTACAAAAATTACAAGAAAACTGTAATTACTTAACTGCAACACCACCGTTTAGCGGATTGTTAGATTATAGTTTAATTATTAGTATCATCTGTATAACGTACAACAAACTCCAACCATCATCTATTACTGAGAGAAAAAGAGTTGGCTGCAATTAAAAGAAGACTGTAACAGGAGAAAAATGCTCGTTGAAATACTAGTGGAAAAGGAAGAATTGGTTAATGATAAATCCATACTCAATTTGATCTGAATTTGAAACAGTTCTGAAATTTTAAACGAGAATAAAGTACTAAAAATTGACGGTCTATCGTCTGAATCGCTATGTTATGTGAGAGAAGTAGAACAGAAACTTGGGAGCGATAAATCGGAGAACTATTGCATCAGTTTAATGTCTCAATGAATGAGAAGAGTCAATGGGATAGTTTGTAGGTAAATAGAGAACACGATGGAAGGTGTATTAGATGATACCAGATCGGTTTCAGAAAAAGTATAAGTACAAGAAAGACTCTTTTGGTTCTCAGTTAATTTCAGTCAATAGATTTAAGGAGAATAAACCGTTATTTTATCTAAGCATATACGACATTTAGTGGGTTAAGAAAAGGGATTTTATATACACAGTGGAACAAAATTAAAAAAAAAAAATTACATCCATTGGAAATAGTAGTTATTTCTCTCTTAAAAATCGGTTGATATTTGCAAAAGGAGATGAAGAAAGGTAATTTCTGATTCAGGAACGAAAGAGGCAAGGATGTCTGTCTTCTGTCCAGTTGCTTTTTAACTTGTGTTTAAAAAAGGCAATACAGAAATTGAAGGAACAGTTTTAAAACGGATTAACTATCCAGGAATACATATTAAAAACTCTCCCGGTAGCATTGTTATTTTGACAAAAAATATAAATGGGATTAAAACATTTTGAATGTCTTCAATTCATTGCTAAGAAAGAAAACGACTTGAAAACAAGAGTAAAACAAAGGTAATAAAACGAGAGGACAGAAAAGAGAATGCTGAGGAATTTAATATTAAGGTAGAGGAACAAGACAAGGTAATTTGGTAATGATTGTGTGTGTGAAAAACTAAAATTGTAAAGGAAGACAAATATTTCATCAGTAAAACAAATAATTGAAGATATAAATATTGAGGCTAACTGATTAGTACAAAACGTAAAGGAAAGAGAGTAGCATCAGAGCAGTCAACAATCTGATGACTCTAGCAAGTTATCAATCAAGAATGTTTAAAACGACTTTTAAATTAGATTTCTTTATTTATATAAGTAGCCTGATAATTTTTCAGTAATATTTTTTACGTTAATTCATTCGAGAAAATATTTATCCGATGAATATAACCTAACTTTTAATCGAACTAAACATAAATTTAAAAAAAAATCTGATGTGAACATTACACAACTTCCTTGTACACCTATTAAATTACATATACACATTTTTTGCTACGCTTAATTTAAACTTATTTCATTTTAAAGTGAGAACCGATCCTTCAATTGTTAAAATAAAGTGGGCAGTTACACAACTGCTGAAACTAGAGAACGTGTACACAAATTAATATCGGAAGAATTATATCAAACCAAAGAGCGATTAACTGATTGGCAACAAAAAACAAATAAACGAAATGATGATCAACTCCGACTTAGGGATAATATTGTCCCTAAGTCTCCCTTATCTCCCTTATCTCCCTTATCTCCCTTATCAGAGGAGTAATGAACTAAAAGATAAGATATTTTTTTGCAATTTCTTAAAGATGTATCCTCAATGTATATGTTGTTCTTGTGAGTGTCTAATTTTCAGTCGCTCTGTAATTAACTTCAATGTAGATAAAATTAAACAAAAATTCCAGAATATTTAAATAGAATTAAACATAAATTAAACTAGAAAATCCAAAAATTATACGATCCTAAATTATAATTTTTAATTAGTATTAAATAATCAGATGTTTCACCAAATCTATTATATATACACATATGTAATAATAATTAATGCCTATTAAACTACATACACACATTTTTAAAAGAACATAAAATTTTATTTCACTAATAACTTCTGATTTTTTTTCTTTTTTTTATTGTAAAAAAATTTTACAGTCACGTTAATTATTAATATATTTAAATTAAAAAAAAAGTTTAAAAAAAAAATTAAAAAAAGAAAGGAAATGAAATCTGATTCGAGCCGGTGTCTTCCCCTTCTAAGAACCAAATATTTTATTAATTAAAGTCTTATTTGGCTATAACTCTGAAACCAATGAAAATAAGTACCATTTCTCTCAAATCTCTCAATGAGGGCTTATTACTGCAGTTAAAAAAGTCCAAAATCCAAATTATTTCGGATTTTGGCCTTTTTTGGACACTTTGATTCAGTCGATTGCAATTAAAAAGGGAGATGCACAACTAGATGTTACAATAGTCCTAAATCCAAAATTTCAACTTCCTACGGCTAATCGTTTTTGAGTTATATGAAATATACGTACGTACAGACGTCACACCGAAACCAGTCAAAATGGGTTCAAGGGTAGTCAAAATGGATATTTCCGTTGAAATCTGAAAACTGAACTTTTTCGCGATCACAATACTTCCTTTACTTCGTACAAGAAATAAATAAATGAACGTTGAAAGTGAAAAGCAATAGAACGGAAAAATTATTCAGTAAACCTGCTCTTAAGTTTATGCGATTAAGTTAGATAGACGACGGAATAAAACGTCAATCTAACTGATAACAACCCATTATCTTGTCATGTAACATTGGTAAATATAAAACTAATATAATCAATTTAAAATATTAAAAATAATTTTGGCTAACACAGAAGAGATTTTAAGATTTTTCGTCTACATTTAATCGATTTTTTAAATAATCTAGCAAGTCCTTCTCTTAACTTCACTAAAAGATAATAATTAAAATTAAAAAAAATGAAAATGACAAAATAAAATTGAGTAAAGTTTTTGATTTTTTTTTAGATCAGGGCATAATCTCCTTTTAGAATTCATTTTAAAAACTATTGTGGTGCGAATTTTTAACTAAATTTTTTTTTTATGAATATAAAGTGTTTGATACAAAATATTAGTAATTTTGTTTTTATAAATATGGACCTTAATATTCAGTGCAAATAAAAAATTATCTTTTAAAATAATTCATTTTTATGAACGCTGTTCATAAATGATGTTTGATTACAAAAATATACGATCCGATAATAAAGATTTCATACTGAAGAAAACGTCACAGAAATTGAAAATGTTTTTGCTGTTTAAATAAAAAATGTTCGATTACATATGTGAAGATTTTCAATTTATTCCCTGGATGGTCTTATCGGTAATTTAAGTAACATTTGTCATTTTTAAACACTGTAAACCCTCACTGATAATCCTCAAAAAAATATTCACGACTTTTTTCCAAGAAACAACTTTTATGGTAAATCTACATACATTCTATTTGTATAGTAAGGAAATTAAAAAAAAAACTTTTACTGATGCCCTTTGCATTATCCACTTAGGGTACGTACACCGGGCTGAAATATTAAAGGCACACGAAATTTGAACCAAACGTATTCTTACAATTATAATTGCGCTTTCAAATAAATATAATTATTTTTATAAATAGTTAAAATAACTTGTTTATTATGTTTTAGAAAACAGACATTCTTAAGGCTAACGGTTCTTGCAGCCAATCTCTTCAAATGTAAGGGAAAAGATTATTCTTTTTCCAAGTCTAACTCTGTTTTCAAGTCCCTATTTTGATGACCCGTTATCAAATTTTACTTACAAGAGTTAATAATTTACTAATCGATAAGTTTTTTCGGAACACTACAGCACGTAAACAGAAAAAAGAAGAATTAGGTGCGCCTCCCTCCCGCACCAAAAGTCGTGATTTTGATCCGCTCCTGTATTCATTGAGTGCTTGATTTCACGGGTTAGCCCATTAAATAAAATATTGTTTTACTTAAATTCAACTTGCTTTAGATCCCTCTAAAACTTGCATCAGTTTTGTTTACGCTCAACAGACAAATATCTCTGTGTTTTCGGGATTGAGTTAAGGATCCTGTCAGCTGTAGCTGTGTATATTTATTTATGAGTATTTCAGAAGTTATCGTGAATGTTTTTTCCCGATATTTATCAAAGTATTCAGTTTACTAATTTTGTTAAATTTTTTTACTACTCTTTAGAAGTGCACTATTTTCATTTCCTACTTTACAAATTACAAAAATGGGAAGAGTTAAAAAAAATTCACAACGATAGAAATAAAGAAATTCAGAAAATTCACAACGATGGAAAAAATCCGTCGACCGAAATCGTCACGTAACGCAATAACTTAGACAGATCTAAGAAACTTAGAATACTAACTAGCGTATATAAATAATTTTTTGTTAGAATTATTTTAATGTCTACATAAAAGAAAACATATTAAACTATTAGTAAGATACGTACCACAAGTTAAGAGGTGAAAAATTTCTGTTTCAATTCTTATCGACGTATTTCAAACAGTAACGTTCGAGATATTAGGTTATATTAATCCAATTTTCTATAAGTAACATTGTTTTAATAAAGGCTTAAGACAGCCTCCAGAAATGTATTTTACTAATACAACTTGTGGGATTAATATAATCATTTCGCAGAAAAAGACTGTGTTTTATTACAAGTCTTGAGACGCGAACATAATATGAATTATGTGGAAGTTTATTATTAATTACTGCGATTCTATTTCAGATTTCTTAAAGAAAATTTAACATGTAATTAAATACAAATAATTAATTCTGAGAAGAAAAATAAAAAACTTTGAAGAGTAGACACAACGTGATTCGTGTGACCGCGTGACAAGGACACTAAAATAATTTATCTCATTAAGAGATTAATAAATAAAATTACCGTGTCTACTTAATAACTACCTCAATTTCTCAGATGGTTTCTTTATTCATTTTATTTATACATTAAAATATTCTATTTTATTGTATATAATTTAATATATATATATATAGATTACATCTTACACTACACGTTGTTGTGTGTTGTGGGCAAGCGCGTTTGATTGGAGCAGTTCGTGATGGCAGCTCATGAAGTAGCAGTGAAACCATGACCTTGTAAATTAATACATGACCGTAATTTGTACTTCTTAGGAACAAATTAAAAGAAATCAAATAATAATCACGATTACAAACTCAAAATCATGACAAAAAAACTTTTTCTGCGTTTTACAATGTTATTTAATTCATAACATCGATCATTACGTGAACAATTTTAACAAAATATATTAACATTTTCATTTATGAAATATTATGTGATCGTTCAAACAAATAAATTGCAATTAATGGAAAACTTTAAATTTAGAAGTTTAACAGATTTTTCTGTCGCAGTTAACTAATCGGATTATTTATTATATTTGTCGGAAAGATTACTTATATCAAATAATCTGAGATTTTAACTTACGTTCAATTCACGGACTGGGTAAAAAATGGATCAATTCTAACATGGGATGTATATGATCACCATTACCACCAGTTAAAATCTGTGTACCCTTAAACACACAGCGTAAAAGTTGTACAAATATAAGTTTCTGAATTAACATGTGTACGTATTTTTATTCAGAAAGATTTCAACAAACACTGATATATATCCTGAATTACGCTATTTATAGTTCAACTATTACTGATTAAAAAATTTTTTGGCTTTTTTTAATTTTGTAACAAAGAAAAACGATTTTTATGTACTCTTTAAGATATCTCCTTTCTATAGAAAGATAATTTATATTTATCTGAAATCTTTTTCTAACGATCGTACTTTTTTAAATATATTGTGTATCCACGCATTCGGGTTCATACATAATTTAGGGGCATATGATTCGCTAAAAACTTATTTACTTTTTCAACTTCTCTTTTATCTTTATATCTGTATTTCTTAACTTTGTAATTTAAGAATTTTTTTTTTCATTTGGTAATGAAAGTAATTTTTTCAGGGTATTTAATATTTAAATACAAATATGTTGATACTTTATGTAATAATGTTACCTGAGATATATTTGTACACATAAATCTGAACCACGAAACCGCGAAGGTATTGGTTTATCACCATTTTAAAATCTGTTTTAAACAATTTGACAAAATGTTTATTTTTTATTCGTAACCAAACGGTTTTAAGTTTAACCCATTAATATTACAACAAATAATCAAAGTATAGTTTACATAACAAAATTTTGGTAATTTATTTACAATTTGCATATTTTTAAAAAATAAAAACGCTTATCCGAAGTCTCTAGGAATTGTAATTTTAATGATAATTTTTTCGTAATTATAACCTTCATGATTTAGGCGTGATGTCCATAGCAAACATTTTCTCATAATGCTAGTTTTCTCTCTCACCTTATATTAATGAGAATAAAAACTCAGCCGTAAACATTTTCAGACTGATGTGTGAAATTACATCGACCTATTTTCATGTCACACGGGATGCAAAAGTTATTAGGTTATTAGTCATAACGCACAAATTTCATAGCAAACGATAAAATGATTTGTAACAATTTTGTTCGAAATAGTCCGGAAAAAAAAACTCTGTAGAATAGAAATATAAACGCAAGTTTACTGATGACAAAGTCAAGATAGAGTGAAATCGTTCAGTAGCCTTTAATTTGGGTGCATTAAGCAATAATATGATAATATTTGGAAAATATTACGGTCAACTCTAGATGGAACGTTTAATTTCAAAGAATAATTGCCAAAAACAGCTGTTCAATTTAGAAATAAGATTTTGCAGAAAACTATGCAGTCCTACATGGAGTTTCTGGATCCCTGCCGACTATCGAATTTGGAACGGTTTTATCTTGAAATGGAGAAGGGCTTAGATTAAAATAGGACAGATTGATGGCGTATATATTAAACTCGTTGAACCCCGTTGAACGGAACTATACGCATCACATCAGGAACAAACGAAGGTCGATTTTCTGACTATCCCTGCACGTACAAATAGAATTATTATATATGTGACAGAAGAGCGCATCTATAAGAGAGAATAACAAATTCATCTCATCTCTTCTTTTTGGTTCACAGTAGAAACGTCCGGCATCAAGGAAAACAGACTCGCTCCCAGCACCCACCTCATACAAGTTCATAAAACGTTAGTGGAATGGTTTTGACAAAAGTATCCGCTGGATATAAATGATGCAGACCAATTCTCCATCAAATTTTCTTCAATATCTCTCAAATCACAACTAGGCCGATAGGTTTAAAATTAAATAGTAAAATTTCCTCTAACAGAAAAAGGATTAATTACTGTAAAACCTACGTAAATGGAGTACCTTCATCCATTTGATTGTATGATCGCAGTGCTGAAAAGTAAGTATATAAATATATATAGTTACGAATATATTGTTCAAGAACACGCAATAAATGAATTTACAGGCAACCTGTCCGAGTTCCGGATAACTACGTTCGAACAATTGATTATATACATCATAGGCATTAGCTTAAAATTTTAACATTTTCTTTATTCTGTCTACTATGACATTTTTCTTTTTTTATATGCTGATTTAGGAATTATGGGTGTAATACATATATATACATACATATATATATATATATATATATATATATATATTTTTTTTTAAATCTCCCATGGTAAATTATTTTTACTTTACGCTACATTAATTTTGAAAAAAGTTGCAATAAAAATATATACGAATACTTTCTCTCACAATTACGAAAATTGTAAAAATGTAAAAACCGATAAACCTGATAAGCAAACAAACCAAAAGTAAATATGGTCGAAATTTATTAAAAAAATTATGAAACAAATTACGCTTTTTGCTACTTTTAATGAAAAAATTTACTTATTTTAGTTTATTCTTCGACCACCAAATAACAAATTTTTTTTAACATCGACTAATGATGTTTCTTAATTATATTTTTACTATAAGTTTTATAAAAGTAAACAGAAATGCCCCTTTAAGTAATTTTTTTTTTTTTTTTTTATTATTATTATTAAATTGTAATAGAATGTACATTGTTGAGGTGTAAATAGCTCAAAATTGGGATATACAATTTTTTTTTTTTCATTTTTTGTAAATACAATAATTTAAAAAGTTATATATTTTGCATTTTTTATTACTGGCTAATGTACTGTTCACTATTATGTTTCAACAAAAAATTTCAATGCAAACAAATAAACTGAAAATATATCTTCTTAATGAATATTTAACAAAAACAGGTACATACATACGCACACAAATTAAATATTTTCCGTAGTGTAACTATTAGCAGAATTCAAGTGCTAGTATTAATAAAACTAATTTCGGCGTCTGATTTCTTATGAATCACTAAAGTTACACTGTTAATAAGAGTATTCAATTTCATTATTACATTTTTCAAATTCGGAACTACCAACATAACAATAAGATCACAAAAAACATTTATATGTAGTTTTGTAAATTTTTACTTCCTTGTACGAAATAAATGAAGTATTGTGATCGCAAAAAATGTCGGTTTTCAGATTTCAACGAAAATATCGTTAAAGAATATTTTCCAGTTGACTTTAATCATAGGCCTTTTTAAAATCTACAAAGGTGATCACTATTCTCTTGTTTGCCAATTTGTATTTCTTGATGACTGTTTTCAGGCTAAAAATTTGTTCTCCCTTTAGAGATAGTGGATTAACCTCCATTTTGTCCACTTTTTTGTGAAGTGGATGAATTAGAGCTGTTTTCCACCCGTCTGTGAATAAGTCTTTTTCCCAAATCTCTGTAACTACTCTATGCAGCGAGTAGGTTTTATTCTCATTAGCTTCACCGCACGCTTTGTTTAGCAAAGGACCCTGGTTGGCTTCAAAATATTAGATTACAACAGACATCGAGATATCATAACTTAGGTTTAAGAAAGGGCTTGGTAAGAGGTCGATAAAATTTTACTCCCGATCATTAACAAAGAGTGCGCTTAAATACTGTAAAGTACTTCTAACCACTTGAGAAAAAGCAACTCATTTTGAGTGTTTTATTTCTCTAAGTACAACGAGCAGAAAAATAGCACATAAAGGAATTAAATTCATGTAGCTTTTGGAAATTTTTTCTATAAGTAATCTTCAAGTTAGACATAAATTCTAACAGTGGAGAAAAAATTAGCTTATCATTTTGGAAATACCAGATATTATCGAATATGAAAAATAACTTTTAGAAATAGATAGCTGTATCGAAGTTCGCTACCACAACAGATTAACATAGATTTAACTTATTTATTAAGAGGTCAGATGAAAGATTAATTTGTGAAAGGTTGAAAAATCTTTACGAATTAGTTAAAGGGCCCCAGCTAAATGTTACTTCGTATATCCTGAACAACAAGAGAATAATTAAAATTGTTTTGCAAACTGATGGCCATAATTTTTTTTTGGATCTGTTTGGCAAACTGCTGATTGATTTCATGCCACGTGGAACGACTATAAATGCAGAAGCTTACTGCGAAACTCTACGTAAGTTACGGTGCGCCATTCAAAATCGGCGACATGGGCGGCTAACCGACGGCGTCGTCCTGCTGCACGATAATGCACGTCCACATGTTGCGGGTCCGACACGTGATTTACTGATAACATTTTTAAGATATGTATTTTAAGATAAATAAAAAATATTTGTAAAGTTTTCAGATTAATTTTTTTACAATGAAACGGTCTTTACTTTAATTGCTAGCATTCCTTTATTGTGTGAGACTAGGTAGTCAGAGAAATAGAAAAGCACCCGTGTTTTTAAGGATCACTTCGTTGATATAGTTAATGCATTAGAGACTTTAGCTGAAGAGGGAATTGCAGCAGCAAGAGGAAGTGCTTATCAAACGCATGCAGCGGCGTGCATATCAATATTCATTTATTGTGTCAGTAGCATTAATTGCTAAGAATTCTGCCATACTGAAACCGTACCAAATCCACTTCAATTGAAGATGCTTGACGTAATTAAAGCCAACCAGCACATTCCAACTATTCTTGACATGCTACGAGTTTATCGGAAAGATGCGGGAAACGTCACGACTGCCGTTTTAAAAGAATCAGGCGACACTGCAATATATTTGAATGTTGATATAACCCCCTCTCGCATCGCTGGCCGACAGCGACATAGAAATTATCAATCATCCAGCCAACAATCCATCCGAATTTTGGAGGTCTCTAATAATTTCTTACCAATTCCATCATATCATCTTTATAAATCAAATTTCTGCATATAAATCAGCTGCATTTTCAATAATAAATGTTCATCCGAGTAATATGAATGCTTTTCAGTGAAGGAATGGAGTAAAAGTACTTCATCTTGTGTAATTTGGTACAATTTAGAAGGCATTGAAGGAGAAAGAAAATTGTGGTTCAAAATATGGAATGAGGTACAGGAAGTGCCAAACATAGATGAGGTTTTAAAAAAGACTGAATTGTTTTTACCGACTATTAGAAAGGCTCTGCTGGTACTGATTTTACAGCCCTACACAACAAGTACTATCGAGCGTTCATTTAGCTTCCTTCGTCGAATTAAAATATCGCTAAGAAACACTATTGGTGAAAACAGGTTAAACAGGTTACCTACGTTGAGCATTCACCGACAAAGAGTTTTCGCAAACAAAGAGTAAAATTAGTTGAAGCTGTAATTAAACAATTTGCATCTAATTCTCGCTAACTATTGCTAGAAAGTTAAGTTTTCTTTAAAATAAATATTTTATTCTTCCTTCCTTTTGTTATTGTGTATTATTGTTTAGCATTCCGCTCATGGATTATCCTTTCTCAATGAAAGAAGTTAAATTCCTAAAGGTGCTCCCTTTCCATTTTGAGCTGGATATGCCCCTTATCAGTTTTCATAAAAATAATAGATTATAAGTGTTTGTAACACTAATGAAGGGAATACAGAACCGGAAGAGTAATCGCGCTGCTGATTTGTGGTATCGTAAATTAACTCTAAAAAAACTGAACTTTATTAAAAATTTCATTCGTTGACTTTATTTTATCCGTGCCTGAATTTTTCTAAATTTTTATTCCACATTTATGACAGTTTACAAAATAATTTTTATTTTTCTATTCCAAAGAAATATTTTTGACAATTAGATTTAAACGATAAAACATTTATAGAAATTATTTAGTTTATTCTATACTATTAATTTTTACACATAATTGCGGTTTCCTTTCATTTTTATACTTTTTTAAGGAATAAATTAGGGAAATAAAAATATGCATGGGTAAGTAATCAACTGGTAGTCGATATTATGGAATCGTTAATCTTCTGAGAATAATCAATGATAAACGAAAAAAACTGGCATTAAACGACACCGCTACTCTTTTAATATTTGTATTCTGTACCACTTTATTCAAACAAATGGGATTCACAACTACTATATGAAAAATTGTTTTATAATAAAATTTCACATTACTTTTTTATCTGATAAAATAGAACTAAAAAAATTAATACTTTGATGTCGAAACTTTTACAAATACAAAATTCTTTATTTTCTGTTAAAAACAAAATTTTTCAGATGCGTGAGGGGGGTCTTCGAGACGAGAAAGTTTTTTTTGAGAAATAAGCTGGTAATTCTGGATTTATGCAGAAAATAAAGAACTATAGAGTATAATGGGTTACCAGATATCCATGAACATTTTTTAATGATAATTTGAAAATTTGTTAAGTATATCTAAGCATAAAAAGAAGTCTGATATTTTTTAATTAAATTTCTAAAGCATTAAAAATTAAAGCGTAAATAAAATATTAAGTAATTAACTAATAAATATTTAATTAGTTGTTTAATCTAATCTGATTTAGTTAATATTACTGAAGCTACGTTTATGATCGGAACAGGAAAAGAAAATAGATAACGAACAACAAATTATTAAAAAGTAATTGATATTAATACACAATATGTTATTAATCTGTGTAAGTTTGTTAAGTTCAATGTTATCAATTATTATTAACAATGTTTAACAAATTAACAATGTTATCTTTATTAAGAATATTTTTAGTTTAGTTTGTATTAAAGTTCATATTATTTTTGTACTCTACTCGAGAATGTAAATTTTCTAAAATTAATAAATGTATACGAAGTAAATAAAAATTATTTAATTTTTTTTACACAGAATTTTAGATACGACAAAAATCACTTTTTAGAATAATATTCATTGCCATAATCAGCAGTTCTTTTTTTTCTTTTCTTTGAGACTTACATTTAGTAAGATCGGATGGAAGTAAATACGACTATGAAGCGTTTTGTTGGAAATTTCCCTCCCAGTCAAACACTCCATTGTAAATAACCTTGTTTACATCCAATATCTTATTGCCATTATTTGCCATATAAAATTTCTTAACGATTAAAAATCGGCATTTGTTAATCATCATTAATTATTAATTCGTATATCATTAGCGGTATTAAATCTCTAATTCGTCATGGCCATGCAAATAATAGAAACTTTGTACCGTTATTTACTACTGCTTTCATAAAGGGATTAAACAAGAGTTTTGATTGCTATTGAATTATGAGCTGTTTATTATAAATATTATTTCACTGGTTTGTTACATCACCTATGAGATGATTTTAGGCAGAAAAATTTAAATATAAAACACATTTCATTATTAACGAACTTTACTCCAATTTGTTTTCTTAATTTTGGAGTTAATTATGCTATTTAAAAAGTATAATTAACTCCAAAATTTAAAAAAAAAGTCATTGTATTAGCGTTTGATATATTATTTGGTGATGGTTCTTCTATTAATAAAATTGAAGATATAATCTTCATTCAAATTACCATTTGTTTTGCCTTCATTATTTATTTTTTTTAACAATATTATGTGCATGTATCTGTGATTGAACAATATGTTGAGTTTTGATGGTTGTATACAGTCATAAATAAAGGAAGCTAATTCAGATAATGGTGTAGAGAAACTGAACACTTGTAATACATCATCGTACATTTATTTCAATGTACGGTTATTTCCGTGTACATTTTTGTGGTATAGATATTAAATAACTATTATAATTTGTGTGTCAACAAATAATTTTCAAGGGGATACATGACAAACTTCAACTAAATTTTTCTATCGAAGATTTAGTAAAGCAATAAAAAACTTTTGAAATTTTATTTATATTACGTAGGTGTTAAATAAAAATGTGAAATAATATAACTGAATTTAAAAAAAGCACCAAAAATTGAAAAGTAATAGTATTCAATTTTTTTTTTTTGCGGTTGCCAAAATAATGTCGTACAAGGAACTTTCCAACCCTT
The DNA here is from genome assembly GCF_047948215.1 of Lycorma delicatula. NCBI lineage: Eukaryota > Metazoa > Arthropoda > Insecta > Hemiptera > Fulgoridae > Lycorma > Lycorma delicatula. The sequence goes on along the minus strand of NC_134455.1, from coordinate 259,380,642 downwards.
CATTTGGCATCAGCTTAAAAAAAGGGAATCGAAATTTGAATAGATATCGAATCTACTTTTTACTTTTTTAGTGAATTTTTTAAGTCTGTTTTTTCCATGATATTTACGTATAATATTAATATTTTTCATATTCCTTTAGTTTTAATTAAAATATGGTAGACTTACAAAGAATAAGAAATGCGTAAGCAAGAAGTAAATTATTTCACGGAAAATATATTATTGCTCCAGTTCTTTGTCGGGTTAAAAAAAAAATTTTGAAATCATTCACTAAAAAAAATTATTATTGTAGATTAAAAGAGGTTGCTGCTTCCACTTCTCGCAGATCCCCTTTCTCTAAAAAACCGTTTATCACAGAATATTTTACGTTTACGAACTGAAGTAAACAAAGCCAATCGGTATCTCAAAACAAGTAAAATCGTTGAAGAATTTAGATAAGATTGAATTAAGTTGAATAATTCATATCATACTTTTGGTGGTTATTATTTATAAATAATTTTTTTTTTCTAATTGTTTACCAATTAGAAATGCATTATATAAAAGAAATCCTGCATAAAACATTCTCATAGAGCTCATCAAGAATTTCTAGGCGAGCTATTCCAAAGAATAATAAAAGCAAAAAGCCATTGAATTTTTATAAAAAGCCGAATTTAATATTTTGACAATAATAAAGCAGAAAGTTTAATTCCTCGATTTCTAATGCAGAACGAAAGAAAAATATGTATTAAATAAAAGGAGAAATAAATAACAATTTTTTTTTTTCAACAATACTACAACTTTTTTATTCGTATAACAAATTTTTAAAAATCACGATCAAATATTAGCTAAAAGTAATTTATTTCTGTATTAGCTTAGTAAAAGCTATATATTAACTTAAAACCCGTTAAATTTAAAAACGCCCAAATTTTTCAAGCCATATTTTTTCGAGCGTTTATAAGTTACTATTTCACTCAGGAATAAAGTCCAGTTAAGTTGAATGTAGATTAAGTACGGTATTTTTTTAGTTTTATTAAGGTTCTTATTAAAAACAAATTTCAGTAAGAATAATAATAACGTTCCATACATCAACAGAGAAAATGAATAGGGAAAATAAGATTACCCGCAATATTTTACATCCATTACGAAGCGAACTAGCGGTTTAAACTCATCGCAAAAGATGTAAAGAAACTAATATACAAAATTAGTATATACTGCCGGGAAGAAGTAATATACATGTTCTACCAATCCTTGTGACTTTTCATGTAATAAAAGTTCCCGTCTTTCGAATTATAATTATTTTATTTGTGAAATGAATAAACAGAGCCACTACCGTGAAGTGCCTATGAAAATAAAAAGAGTGTTGAAGAAGGTCGAGAATGCATTATTACCGAACCTGAAAACAATTACACCCATCTAATAGGGTAACAATAATAATCACTGTACTTTTATGGATGCACGTTTAATTTATTACGTCTTTATGTTTTATTAATGATAATTCATCATTATTTAATTAGTGTTAATAATTCAATAAATACAGAATGTAAAAACATGAATTTTAATTTAGGTGTATTTTTAAACTAAAAAAATCTTAACTAGTGCTTGAATGTGTATTGTATCCGTAATTACACTAAATTAAGTCTACAATTATTATTTTACAACTCTTTTATACACAATATCTAGATTTTTTTTATTATTTAGAATTCGCAAGTTCTTTTTATTTTCTACGATTGTTTTCAATGTTGATTGTACTATTATTATTATTTTTAACACGTACTTGAAATTTGCATTATTGGTCCAGTTCCTATGTCTTCATCGGAACAGCCACTTTCATTACCACTGTCTAGATATATGGTAAAATTTATCTGTTATTTCATCGGTTAACGGTTCAATCTTCTTATACTCATTTCAAATTTTTTCCATGTTCGCAATACGGTCTTCAATCATCCTTACTCATTTTTTCTTCAGCTAATTTTTTAATATCTAACATTAAAAACGTTATGTTATTACTACTAACATAATTTTTCAGATCCGACCATACCACCTCGATCGGATTTAAATCGGGATAGTCAGGTGGAAATTTTCAGAACCTGAAGCCCGTGCTTTTTTAATAGTTCATCAAAATGATACTTTATTTTTTATTTCTATGCGATTTAATTACGTCATACAATATTGTGGTTTTTAACATTGCTTTATTAAACGGAATATTGCTCTTTTCTGTCAAATTAATCATGCCACTTTTTCTATCGTTTGAATTCGGAGGCTTCTCTAGAAGTGAATTTTTGTACGGCACATTATCGATAACAACCGCTGACTGATGGGAGGGGGGGAAAGACAAGGAATTAATTTGCAGTTGCCCGCTTCATAAAATTGTTATTCTTGACGCCGTCGTGATAGTCACCGTTTTTTGAACTAGTTTTCTAAATTAACATTGCGCTTGGCCTGAACCTAATCTCTCGTCTACTGTGGATTATGATTAACCGACCAAATTTATTAATCGGCTCTTTTTTTCCTGTACCACTGTTATCTGACCACGATTTTGTGGTCGAATAGGACGTTAAAATTTACGATTTGTCCAAATAAACGATCGAAGGATTTTCTTTTCTCCAATCGGTCACTTTTCTTAAATATTTTATCTTCTTCCACAGAATGTCTTCTTTCTCAATCAAAAGTTTCCTATTATTATCGGCTTTACAACACTTAAAACACTAACTCTCTCAGGATAGCTGCTAGTGTAGTTCTAGAACCACTAAAATGAATATTCTTTTGAAGTTCTTCGCGTAATTTATTTATTGTAGGCTGTTCATTTAGTTTTGCGTGAAACTCGTTAACTGTTCTTCTTACGCCTTGATCAAAACTGTCTAATCCACTAAACTACTGGTTTTAGAACGTTATTTATACTTTTTTGGTGTGTTAAATGAACACGACTGCGATTTAGATTTAAGAAGATCCTGTTTTTCTTTCCGGAATTTTGAATTTATGATCTTGAAACCCCACAAGCTGTAGCGATTCTTTCTTCACATTTTTGAATGCGTGATTAATCTTTGTCGTCTAATTTTTCTAACTTTATGACTTCTTTCTTCGTAAAATCGTAGACATTAACTATTTCAAGAGCTTGACTGCGAGCTTTTTATTCTTAACTACGGATTTTAATTCTGCCGTTGCAAAAAACCCGCTGACAAAAAACGCACAAACCGAACGAATTAATAAATACACACAGAACATTACAGAAGGAAACAACTGCACTATTCGTACGGGACACGCCAAGAACTGAACTAAATCAGTTTACTGAAAATGAAAAGTAAACATTAATATTGAATTCAGTATTAGTCAAAAATGCGACACCATAAATTACTGTATTACAATTTGTCGGTTGTAGGCCTATTATTTAATGATGATGATGTTTATTACGGTAAACATCATCAACAGTATTAAAACCCGTTACAAAAAGTGCATACACTGTGTATCAATATAACTCAAATGAAATATTTTGATAACCTTTACTCCGATAAAGCGGTCCTTCATTTTATGACTCGGTTGCTGGAGGGAGTGTAATAATAATCTATTAATACAAGTATTAATATTCTTTTTTGCACTGTATACCGTAAGAAATATTTAAAAGTACGCTAAATCATTTTAAAGAAATTATTGTCTGAAATTAAACAAAATTTTACTAAATTTTAATTGCGTAAAGAATTTGTACCATTTATGAAATTAGAACACACTGCATTGCTGAATAGTCGGTTTCAAAATGAGCCTAATGTTACGAGAAAAGAGTAATAGAATGCCCTGCACAGCGACCGTCTACCCCTCGTGCAAGCAATCTTTTATTTTCATCGTACACTTGCATAAGTATCATCAACCACAAGTATGTACGTTACCGTATTTTACCAACATTATGTATATAGCACGAAGGCCTACATAATCGCATTATGTATCCATTACTTAATACGCTTCTACTTTTTCATTTTATCAATTATATACTTTTATCATTTTTCTGTAATATTATTTTAGGGCCTCTATATAATATATTATCTAGTCTTGTATTTAATAAATCATTACACTTTACATTACCGTTTAAAACAGAATTAACGTAAATTAATTTTCAAAATCTGACGCATTAACCCTACTGTTGTATTTTAGCCTTGTCACCCGAATATTTAACCATTTTTTATCGGTTTTTTCAAAAATGTATAAACTCCACTAACTGTTTTCCTAGTTTGGCCAATAGTATCTTTACGTATTTGATTTAAAATAAGGATTGTCTGCAGTACTTTTAAATATAAGAAGACTGTTAAAAACTATAAATAATGATCTTGTAATGCAAAATGAGGTAGTGTTCACTTACCGACTCTTAATAAAACTTGAAAAATCACTAGATAGATTCAGTTACTTACACGAAAATTATTTGTTTAACGAGACAAGTAAGTTATAGTAATGAGCAAATCTGTTCCGAGACTACAAATAACAACTTACAATTTTGGTGGTAGAACTCATAAGTTCAATTAGGATCCAATCATAATTTACAGATACTACTTATTCATTACTTTATCTTATTTTATACTCTGCTTAAGGTTCTTTTGTAATACATATGTCGTTCAATTAATTGATAATGACGGTAAATTTGTTCACAAGTAATACTGAATGTAATGATGACATAAATGTATTTTTAGTACGCTATAGTAACGAGTCATTTTGTTAATAAAAAAATTCAAATAAAAAAAGATAACAACCTTGATGAAAATACATCTGCCACTTTTCTGTTATTATTGCAGACATAAACACTAACCTCGCATCTCAGTTCAGCACATCTATCTTTTTTTTACGAGTGCTGAGTTTCACGCTTTCTGTTTTCATTACTATAAAAAAGATGTTATTAAAATAAATACTATATTGTATAGCATTTATATAAAAAAATAGTATGTGGTTCATTTGAAAGAATATTATTATTTGTTCAACCAGCAAAAACTACCATAATTATGAGTGAATAGATAATTCATTTAAATATTTTATATAATGATGCATAGGTGGAGACAAAAGTCGAAGATAATGAATTTGATTAAGAGTTGAATTATAAAATTAATTGAATAGAGAAAGAGAGAGGGAGAGAGAATCTTAATAAATCATTACACTTTACATTACCGTTTAAAACAGAATTAACGTAAATTAATTTTCAAAATCTGACGCATTAACCCTACTGTTGTATTTTAGCCTTGTCACCCGAATATTTAACCATTTTTTATCGGTTTTTTCAAAAATGTATAAACTCCACTAACTGTTTTCCTAGTTTGGCCAATAGTATCTTTACGTATTTGATTTAAAATAAGGATTGTCTGCAGTACTTTTAAATATAAGAAGACTGTTAAAAACTATAAATAATGATCTTGTAATGCAAAATGAGGTAGTGTTCACTTACCGACTCTTAATAAAACTTGAAAAATCACTAGATAGATTCAGTTACTTACACGAAAATTATTTGTTTAACGAGACAAGTAAGTTATAGTAATGAGCAAATCTGTTCCGAGACTACAAATAACAACTTACAATTTTGGTGGTAGAACTCATAAGTTCAATTAGGATCCAATCATAATTTACAGATACTACTTATTCATTACTTTATCTTATTTTATACTCTGCTTAAGGTTCTTTTGTAATACATATGTCGTTCAATTAATTGATAATGACGGTAAATTTGTTCACAAGTAATACTGAATGTAATGATGACATAAATGTATTTTTAGTACGCTATAGTAACGAGTCATTTTGTTAATAAAAAAATTCAAATAAAAAAAGATAACAACCTTGATGAAAATACATCTGCCACTTTTCTGTTATTATTGCAGACATAAACACTAACCTCGCATCTCAGTTCAGCACATCTATCTTTTTTTTACGAGTGCTGAGTTTCACGCTTTCTGTTTTCATTACTATAAAAAAGATGTTATTAAAATAAATACTATATTGTATAGCATTTATATAAAAAAATAGTATGTGGTTCATTTGAAAGAATATTATTATTTGTTCAACCAGCAAAAACTACCATAATTATGAGTGAATAGATAATTCATTTAAATATTTTATATAATGATGCATAGGTGGAGACAAAAGTCGAAGATAATGAATTTGATTAAGAGTTGAATTATAAAATTAATTGAATAGAGAAAGAGAGAGGGAGAGAGAATCTTATCCTTACAAAACAGTATGTATGTCCTCGTGTGTAAATACGTGTATGAACGTATTTTTGTAAAATAATATGTATATATATTTTGTGAAGGAGAAGAAATGGGCCATCATAAAAAAAAACAGATTCATTAAGTTTAATACTCGCGTTCGTTCGTGTATGCGTCTGTTGAATAAGAGATAATGAAAACTCCTGTAAAAATTACAGAAAGTAAATCTGTTATACCGATCATATTTACAACCCAGCGGAGTAATACGTTGCCGGTTAGCCGATACAAATTTTATCGCAATATAGTAGCGTAAACCAATTTCGGATACGTTTATTTCTTTATGCCACAACTTGGAACGCACGTATTTCATTTTGATTTTCGCTTGATACACATATGCAAAAAACCAACATTTATTTTCTTCTTTCATGTATTTTACGCTATTTTACTCTCATGTATTTTACTATTTATTTATATTTCAAAATCACTTTACTGAAAAATACTATGTTCATGGATGGTCAAAATTTATTTTGATAAAAAATAAATTTTCTTATGCACCTACTATTTGATTTCAATTCAAAACTTTTTAATTTAACAAATACAAAATTGTATATGTGCAGTAAATATAACAGAAAATAGAAGTAACTTATTTTGAATAAAAGGGAAATATCAGGAGATATTTTTTCCTGTTCTGCACTAATTCTTTATTTTCATATAGTATTCATTCACCCAGCATCTTCAATTATCTGTGTTATGCATATTTCCAACCTGTCTCTTGTAAGTGTTTACATTCAATTTTTCTATCCGTTAGATTTAGTAATTAATTTATAATGAACTCTGGGTACCGTAATGTATGACCTAACAATCCTTCTTTTAGTAACAATTTTTTCTATTTGTCTTGAAATATTAACATCCATTAAACTTAACGGATTTGTTAACCGGTGTTAATAGAATAATGTTCTTCATTTTTTAATCAACAACACATTTCAAAAGCCTCTATTCTTTGTCTTTCAAGTTTACCGGTTCTTCATGTTTCACTATCATAAATTGTGTGTGCGCTATAATTCACACAATTTTTTTTAAAAGTATTTCTTTTTTACTTTCTAAAATCTACTTTTGAAATAAAATTATATATTTATTTTAAAGATATAAAATTTTTTTAAAAGTCAAACAAAATTTTTTAACTGAACGTGTATAATAAATTATTTCGAAAATTTGTCAGTTGTTTTTCGACCATTTTAGTGTCTGGTTCTCATTTTGGTTATACCTGATATTTTATTGTTGTCAATTTTGTTGTTTTTAATTAGTCGGACTGGTATTTGGAACGTGATAAAAAGTTTTTGTTTGAAATTTAAATTGATTATTCATTTAGTATATTGTTGTTTTGTGTCAATATATTTCACAATGTTCACGAAACAAATAATCTAGGATGAAGTATGTAGTAAATATACGATGTATTAAGGTTAAAATATTAGCTCAAAATACAAAAGAAAGGAGATTAGCATGAAACCTGTCAACTAACTGATGACGAAATATAAAAGTTTTAAGGTGAGTTAAACCGTGGTCCTTTTTTGAATCCGTGAAGAATATCAAAGTTATCATCTGTTCAGATGGATATGTGATGTGTTCAGTGACGTGATCGGCAAATGTCTGACTCTATGTTGTAATAAACTCTTTGTCTTCACTGAATTTTTGTTTGAAGCTGGGTCACCGAAGCTGAACATTGTGCAGTTGGAGCTGTTGAGTTTATACATAATGGAGTAGAAACAATTAAGACGATTTAAAATTGAAAATGAACACTTTAATTGAAAACGAAATACTAGCCAGCCATTGAAAAGAACAAGGACAAGCATTTTGTTTTCAACTCACGTTTCAAAGATAACGTCATACAAGTAACCACTATTTGCGATAAGAGACATCTCTGCACGACGTCCATAACTTTCCTCAGCCGATCATTGTATAAATTTCTGTTCAGATGAAATCTTTCAGTTCCTGTACAGTGCGAGGTCGGTTAAATCTTCTTCTCTTTCAAATGGCCCCGTAGGAAAAAATCGTAAGCTGATATATCAGGCACGTGAAGAGGCCACGCAACGTCTCCGAGATGAGAAATGACATGTTGGGAAACATTTCTCTTGACTGACTGCTATGAAATTTTACTGTAAGGACGGCAGCGCCATCCTGTTTCAACCGCACGAGCTATGTGTCGGCAAGATGCCGACAAAGTTCGTTATGGAGAAACGATCTAACAGCATAGCATATCGATCTGATATGACCGTAACAGACTGACCATGAGCGTTCTCAAAAAAGTACGGTCCAATCACTCCAAATGTATTAAAACCCACCACACCACACTACAGTGTAACCTTTTCACTGTACAGTGGCTTCTCATGCACCCAATAAATGGTTCTCTGCGGCACAATTATCTGAAGTTCTGCTTGTTAACTTATCGGTTTAGATGAAATGTGCTTCATCGGATATTAGCAGGTGATCCAGCGATTGCGGCGTTTCTTCGATTAGTTGCATAATCGCCTGCAAAAGGCATTCCGATAATTAAAATCACGCGGTTGGAGTTTTTGCACTACTTGCGTTTTATAGAGATGGAACCTCATGTAAAATGCGTCAAACGGTTCTATGGGCTAAGTGTGACGCGGTTGAATGACGACGAGCGGAACGCTAAGGACTACATTGAAACGCTTCTGCCACTCTCCGTACATTTTCTGGGGTTCGCATAGTTCGTAAGAGCGGCCAGGCTGGTTGCTACTTGTTGACAATGGATGCATTAGACCTGAATTGTCTGATATAATTCAATATTGTTTAGCGTGCGGGAACCTTTCCATTTTCCAATGTCAGAATGTCGTCGAGAAATGCGTTGCGTATAGTAGCAGAACCGTTATGTTTGCAGAAAACTTTCACTGCAAAAGCGCAATGCTGTTCCGACCAAAGCTGCGTAATGACTTTAAACTGCTTTATTCAGCTATATGTATTTCCTTCCATCACCTACACAGGTGTATGTCGCGATTTTACATAGTCTAATTGTTTCTGCTCCACCCAGTATAATCCCGGGTGCGGTTTTTGGTGATGGAGTTACGCATGTAATATTTCGTTTTGTTCATTGATGACGTTATATCCAGACATTTTAAAACATCATTTTCTTTCCGAGAGGGTTTCGTATTACATTAATGAGATGTAATTTTATTATACTTATTTTTTTAAATATTTTATGTAGGAATGTGCCAAAGAATGTTATATCAATTTGTGTGCGATAGATTTTTATAATATTAATTATACGGTTTTCACCCAACATGGGTGTGTTGAGCAGTCTATGGATCATGTTATTTGAAGGCAATAAATGGGTTTGTTTGGTTGAAATTTGCTGGACTAATAGATCACTGTAACAGCTGTTTTGAAATGTAAAGCAATTCAATTTTGTGATAATCTTAGTGAATTTATGGTTGCTGGATAGATTCTTGAGGTACTTCGTTATTTGTGTTAGTGAGCGGGTATTTACGTTAGGTGATGTTAACACTGAGTTGTGGATATGTTAATTTTTTTTTTATTCATGAAGGTTGTAGTGATTTTTTTTATAAATGCATGTCAGTATTTATCTTTATGTAAGTTTTCTGATGCTCTGTCCAAACATTACCTTAGTTTGTGGATTCGTAGAAAATTCTATTTTTATGTATTTTTGATTAGCTTGAAAGGTGAAAACTTCAGGGTGGTTTATTTTAGGAACCGTTTTTGTGTGCTTGTAGCGTGTTTAGATTTGTTAATTATGTAGTTGTGGTTTGAAATGTGTTTGAAGTATTATGTGAAGCCCTATAATTATTTATTAATGTAACCTATAATCTTATTATTTAACATGTCACTGTTAATTATAACTGTTGAATTACATATGCCTCCTAGTTTGGATAATATTTCATACTTGTGGTTTTTTTATTTTTTTTTAAGTGTAATAATTTCAAATTGGATGTTATTCTATTAACATCTATGTCTATTAAATAGACACCGAATTTGGGTGTAGGTTGAATGTTTTTTTTTTCACTCTTATGTCATAACTTCTTTTTGTGTTTCTAACACCAAAAACGGCTACACAAGGTATAGCACCTTGTTTAGGGCTATACCTTGTGAAATGCGGCTGTTTGAAAATGTGCTGTTTCTGAAATGCGGCTGATTTTTCCCTAAAAATTGATTCATTTGTGTTGTATAGTGTAAATTTTGTTTACATTCTATGTTTATTAGATTCATTTTCGTCATGTTTTAAATTTTCATTCGATAAAAAAAAGTTTTATATATATATATATGTTTTTGTAGATGTTTAAGTATTTTGTAACGAGTGAGACTAATTTTTTTAGTCTTATTTCTACAAATGTTATTTTAAGTAATCAGTTCGCTCAGATTGTTTTCGAAACGGAACGAGCTGAATAAAAGGTGAACAGAAAAATTACAGTGCATTACTTAATAGTAAATTAATTAAATTACATTTAATTTTTTTTACAATAGCGAGTCTCTTTATAAATTGTTTCAGTATTAGTTAACTTAAAATCTTAGAGAATTATTCTCTTATTTTTTTCTGATTTCGCTTTAATTTGTCACCCTCAGTTGAGTTTACCAGATTGTTTAATCACTCTTATTATTTAGATTAAATAATATTAGTAAAGGATCATTGAACTGTAATGAGATTTCGACTCAGCAGGAAGACATTATTTACAATAATGAATGAGTCATCTATCAACAATAACCGACCAATTCGAATATTGCTTCGCCAATCAACATGATAATTTCCTATCTTATATCATTATAATGTCGCTAATATTAGCAACACACTTGACATTAGATAATGAAATAAAATACGTTTAATGAAGCATCAGATTTCGTCCTACTAATAATGCATATATCGTTTACATAAAACTACAACACTATAGAGAATTAATTTAATTATACTCAATCCAAAACTGATTATTTCTAAAATTAAATTAATAGTATTTCAGTTAAATATGCAAACAACGTTATTTAAGTCTGCTTTCTCTTTATTTGAAAAATAATAATGTAAATTTGTTCATGTACGTACTTCGTCGTAATTTCTTTAATGAAAGCAAATGCGCGTGCACACACACACACACACACACACTATTATATACTTTTTTTTTCATGCTTGTAAATCCACATAACGTCTTATTCATTAATAAGAAATAAAAGATAGTTTAACTAACATAAATTATTATTATTATCAGGACATACGTACTGACGTAAAAGACTTTCACACTTGAGGTTTTGTAAATGAATGTTTGGATGTGGTTTTGCATGAAGTCAAAACCGACACTGTACACGTTAAAACCGGCTGAGTTTGTATTACCTAATACTGCACAAAAATCTAGTACAAAAAATACTAACTCGTCTGTAGAGTTTTTAAAAATTTTATCTGTTTGTTTAATAGCCTAGTAAGCAATGTAAGAAGATAATAATTCAGATGCGCTAAACACTGGCGCGTAGTCTGGACCTTGATAACGATCAAGAGATTATTATTTATACGGGTTTTGTAAGATAGCGGAAAATATCAACGTGGTGCACGAATCTAAAGCACTTCTTCGAAATGTAATTCTTGTAGTAAAACACCCACCCCTTAAGAATTCAGATGTAGTTAAACAATGTACCGCCTATAAACAGACGTGCAATACATCTCAGTAAAACCTTATACAAAATCATGAATGTAAAAAATCCTTAGGATGTTGAGATAGGCAGAAACATTTCCTATTTTCAGATTAAACATTTACTAATTTATCCAGATCATAAAAAATATGCATCTGATAAATTACCTTTTTTCGTATAATTAACAATTTTTAATTGTTAATTAAAAGTTTATTTGTCAGCCATCAACTCTTACCTTACAACAGTGCAACTAGCAATGGGTTATCCAAGGATAACTTAAACTTTTTTTTTTATGTATTTCATAATTTTTTGAGTTCTCCTTTTAAAAGTCTCAACCTTCAGTTGTAATTAAATCACTCTTATTCTTCTCAATTTCAAATAAGTTTTTTATGAAATTTTTTGTACATAGAACAGCAAAATTCTAGATATAATTTTCACGGTTTTATATATCAAACTACTAGATCCTTGTTATATTTTCGTTTAACATACTAATTAATACATCGTATGAAATCTTGCGGGATTATTCTGATTTAGGGAGCTTCATATTAATTTATTGTCTGTATCTGCATCCGAGGTAAATTTTTCATTAGATTCGTGTAAATAATGTTATGATGCGTTGATAAAATTTTTTAATAATAGCTTACCGTCATCGAAAAAATTTTAATTTTCTGTTTAATTAAAAATACTTTCACCGCTTGAATTCCAGTAAACAAAAACAGATGTTTGTGACGATAATTTAATGTTATATAAATAATTTTGTTTTATCTCAAAATAAAATTTACAGTGTTAAAGAAACCATAAGTATATATGATCATATACAGTCATATGCTGAATGGCTTACAACGAAGCTTCTCTAAAATTACATACTAATATTTCTATATAGAACATTCAATGTAAGTATACACGCAAAGTGAAGTCAAAAGACAGTATCATTAAGCCAAACTGATGACTGTGTCGTGTTATCAAGTTTAAAGATCTAAAAGACGACCTCCAGTAAAGCCCATCAGGGCTACGAACGGAGGGGTTGGTGTGACGACCGAAAATGTTACAAGACCGGTGTCTTTCCGGGAGTCAGGATGGTAGCTCAACGCAAAACAAAAATATTCAAGGAATTTATAAACAAGAGAAATGATGAAACACAAAGAGAAAAATAAAAGAAGAAAATAAAAGTAAAATGAATAACGAAACAGAAACTAAAATTGAATAAAGTGAAATAATGAATTGACGAGTAAAATTCAGTTGATGCAGCTCAGACACAAATCACATAAAGTCACCAAGGTCCAACACGTGGGGCCGTTTTAGCCTTGTAACGTCTTCACTATTGTCTAGAAGGTTAATAGCTAAATAATTCACGCGATTGTTTTGCCGCACATTAAAATGTGTACTGAATCGCTGTATTTATTCTCGAACATACGGTAAACCCTGATATTCCTGGATATCACTGTTTCTTACGAATCTAGGCGCTTTTGTTACGTTTCTCAGTAATTTATTTTGGAATCGTTGTATTATCTCAATGTTGCTGCTGCTTGTAGTTCTCCACAGCTTTCTCTCGGTCCAAATCGGTTTCAGAATAATCGTGTACAGCAACTACTTGTTAGATAGTGAAAGCTATGATCACCTGCTCAGCTACCAGAACATTTCCTTAAACTTAGACGACGATCAAGATGAAGATCAAGGTACCGCACACTTATAACACGCGGTAAGACAGCACCATTGAGGAAGACCCGGGGGCAGTCTCTTTTCCTCATTGCGATACAATGACTCGACTTCGCTTGATTGGTCGATCCGTTGATTAGTCCAATTCAGATTACTTGAAGCTAGAGTTGGGTCAACATCGGTGGCCAGGATAGCCGTATCATTGACAAACGAATCGAAAGTGTCATAGTCCGGTGTTGGAAGGTCCGCTATATAGATGGAATATAAGACAGATCCTAAAACCAACCCTTGAGGAACTCCTAAGTTAGTGTCAAAGAACCTGTGTTCTTTGACAATAGAATTTGTGTTCTTTGAGGACTTGTCTGTACAAGTCCTCATTATAATTCACCTGTGAAAAACCTAATATAAAGTTACGTCATGTACCGGTTTACCTGGTTTCGGGTCCATAACCATTTGTGAAACGTCACATCTACCTATTTCCCCCTAATTCCACCCTCTTTGGTACCTCTTGGCAATAATTCAAACAGTAATTGTAAAAAAGAATTTACGATCAAAAGTATGACTGCTTAAGAAACTTTTGTTACATTTTAACCAAATTCTAAGATCTAATTCTTTTGGTGTAGGAAGGGAATCTTCCCCAGGTTTGGCTAAGGATCCAAACCCTAGTACCTTCTTGAACACCTACTGAATTTGTATTGGTTATAAAGGGAATATTATTATAAGTATTTTCCAAAATATGTTATTCCAAACAATTAATAATAAAAATGGAATTGAAGAAGTTTAGACCCTCTTGTCTTTAACGGTTTCAATGAATAAAAAATAAAATACTGCAATAATAATACTTTTATTTTGAAAATTTACACTTCTTACGGGGAACATGAAGAATTTCAATAGTATTATAAAGTTCGGGGCAAAAATCGAAGCAATGCGATATTCAAATCGTTCGCTTTTACTTATAAAAATAAGTAAAAAACACAATTGTATCTATGAATCTAAAGATACACTGCTCCTCTCCGAACCGATCGACAAAAATTGAGATATTGATATATTTCAATTAATAATTGAAATATTCTAACTTTCGTTTTGGAAAGAGTCCCTCTGCTTCTTAGGTTTATTAAAAAAAAGTAGCTAAACACAGTTTGTGTTTTATCCGCACATGCTTCATAATTCCTGGCTCTTCTGAAATTTCTAAAAAATTGGAATATTCCATTATTCAAAAGGTTATTTTTCTGAATGGAGAGATTTAGAATTTATTTCCTATTAGGGCATCCACCCTCTTTTTTAGACGAGAATGGTATATTGAGTGTCCTTTTTCAAAGTGCATTGTTTGGAAGGATCAGAAAAAACTTTATAGTGTTGAAAGTTCGTAACCTAGATAACCTCAGTCAACCAGCTCGTAAAAATTACTAAATATATATATGTAGATGGAAATAAATACATCTACATGTTAACAAACTGATTCAAGAAAAAATTATTTACAGATGCACGATATACGATTTTTATTAAAAAACAAAAAACAAAAAAAAACAAAAAAAAAACGAATTATTACACAAACTTTCAATTATAAGACTTATGAAATACTTTTTCTTTTATATTAACCCTAAGAAACTCTGGTTTCTAAGAGCTATGCTAAATCTCTGCCTTTAATATTTTCTGTATTTATACGGAAGGAAAAATTATATTTAGCTTTGATTATGAGACCAGAATAATTACTTATTATAGTTAATTTATATGTAATAGTAGAAGCGATTTCAGAAGTAGAATTCGTAAAAACTTGTGTAGTATTATGTGCAAATTAAAATTACTTTCCGTACAATATGAAATACCATATTTCTAAACATTGGTAGAACATAGAATCGGACCAAAATCTCACCGGCACTTCTGACCACAACATTTATGCACTCATTAAACACAATTTGCCTCCAAATTGAGTTGGGATCAGAATAATAAATGCTAAATCAACGTTGAGTCGTCCACACCGATTTTATTAAATCTCTTTAATAACGCAGAACACAGGAGGATACTGAAGATTTCTAAAAAAAATTAGAAATTGAATAATATCATATTACAATAATTTTCAACTGTAAAAAGATAAAACTAATGTAGTTAGTGATATCAGAAATAGTAAATTATCTCCGTTCATTTTTTAAATCCCTACTGAACTTTACCTAAAAAAAGCAATTTGTTTTGACGTATTTCTACAGTCTCATGAAATTAACTTTAACAAAATTTGAATAAATTGAAAAATAAAGATCTTATAAATACGGTTATGAAGAAGGATGTAATATTACTGAAGAATTTTAAGTATGAATAGTCTTATTTGATAAAAATAAGAATATTTTATTATTCGACGATGAAATAAAATATGAATAATAATAACAAAAAAATAATAAAAGCTATTTCTTTTAAACTTAAAAACGAAGCCCTTCCGAATCCTAGCGCTCAAAATGTAACCGAATTATTATATTTTATTCGGGTTAGTCGTTCTGCTGAATGAAATTCTCAAAATTAAATATTTATTTATTTATGGAGTAACAACATGATGTCTAATTGCAGTTGCTGATGGATGATAATGAATTTTGTCACGAATGAAAAATGCCAAACCGGTCCGGAATTCGAACCCGGAACCTCCATACGCTACCATTCCGCCATGCAGATCGGTAATAATAATAATAATAATAATAAACATAAAAACTAATTAATAAATATCGTGATAGAAGTAATAATATTAACAATATAAATACAGTCTAATAATAATATTTCAGTAATTTTTTCTACGTACTGGAAAAAACCATTCCTTATTTTCTTAAGATATTAACTATTTGGGGTTTCCTTATGCTCGGTCTTTTTAACAATGATTTATTTAAATTTCTTCTGTGTATTTTAAGTTGGTTTTAAATAATGAAGATTAAATTAGAATGATTTCTACGTTTTTATATTAAAAAAAACCAGTCGTGATAAAAAATCAGTCTGTTAGTATAGCGATATGGTGAAATTTTTAAAAATTTTAATATCTAACAACTAATTAATTATGTACAGCTGTTTACTTATAATTACTGAATTAAAAATTAAACTTTCGTAATCTACATTTCTGTGACGGAGCCGGATGCAAACCTGCTTAATGAATAAAGATAAAAGTTCTTAGTTTACAGAGTATTAATTAACCAAATTAACTTCTGAAACAAATTTCATATTAATTCTTTTTTTTTCACATATTAAGGACTAAATATTTTTTGTGTTTCTCTGACTTACTGTCTTTACTTTCATGAGTTTTGGTAGAGTGTGAATCTTTACATCAATATATAAATTATGAAGCTATAACATATACCTTTAACATAAAGGAATAATATATTTTGTGTTTTAAAATTTAATAAAAATAATACCGTTTTTTTGAAAAGGAGCATGAAGGTGACCGTTACTTTATTTTTCACGTACAGACTGCACAATCATACGAAACTTTTTCTTATAAATTAATAATTAATTTAGAATATTATATTTCTAACAAGTTTTAAAAATAAAGTGAACGAAACAACAGTAAAAAATATCAACTTTTTTTAAAAATAAATGATAGTGTAAAGTTCGTAAACATTGGCTTTATTATTCAAATTTCTGATTTTATTGTAATGAAGTTGTAAGAGAGCAGGATCAAATAAGATAATAATAAATTCTGATGAAATACTTCTATTTTTGTTAATATACTCGTATCTACACAAATCGTTTAAAACTTCTTCCAACTCTGTTTAAACGAAGCGCTCCCCATGGTGATCAATAATATTTCAACCCGATTGTTACACGCGTAATCGAAATTATATAGTAGTAACTCAAAAATCATTATTAGTTTTTAATACTATCTGTTCTCTTACACCATTCGTTCTTTAGAATCAACATTTTCTAATGGTTCCCAGGTATCTGACCATTTTTTTCTGTTTAGCCTCCGAAACCACCGTAAAGTATTATTTCAGTGGATGAATGAGGATATGTATAAATGTAAATTAAGTGTAGCCTTGTACAGTCCAGATCGACCGTTTCTGAGGTGTGTAATTGATTGAAAACCCAACAACAAAGAACACCGGTATCAACGATCTAATATTCAAATCCGCATAAAAGTAACTGCCTTTACTAGGATTTAAACTTTATAACTCTCGACTTCGAAAGCAGCTGATTTGCAATATCGAGTTCACCACTAGACCAACCCGATGGGTAGGTATCAGACCATTTAGGTTAGATTAGTTGACCGTGCAAACCAGTTACTTGGTTCGCCATGTCCAATCCAATTATTTTGATAAAAAACAGTTCCAATTAATTGCTAGAGGTTGACAAAGATATATCTGTGAGTTTCATCGTATAAAATACATATCGTCTTATCTGTATGAAAACATCTAAAAATAGTGGGGAGCTAGTTTGTAAGAAATTTTATAGAAAATATTATCAGTATTAATATTAACACTACCTTGCAATTTTTTAACAGTACTGGAGTTTACCCGGTTAACTACTAAATTAATTTAAGATCTGCCTGGGAAGTTAATACGAAAAATATAGAATTCATTTTTTGCCAATTTTGAATCCAATAACAGAAATTTAACCACGACGTAAGATATCCAAATCGTAAATGTTGAACCTTCTGCGAGTGCAAATGCTAAAATTTTGCTTTGCGAAGTAATTTTCCGTACTTTACCGACAGACAAACCAGTGCTTTTAAACCCATCATCGTGGAAAAAATCATAAAAGGCCGAAGCACGGATTTCATGAAATGTTGTCCTACCGTTAGGAAGTATTTCTTGATGGTCATGAGGGAATGCTGCATTTATATCTCAGAAGTGGAAATAAATTTCATCGCATGAGACTGTTCACTAAATGTAGTTGTATTCGTAAGTCTCGTTATAGGCGAATTGACAGTATCTCCTGAAAATGACAGGATCATTCCCAAGAAAAAAAAAAAAAACTGCTACGGAAAGTGAAAAATGAACAGTTTCACCAAGCCCAGTATACCGTGTTATATCAGATAATTTAATGTATCGACAGAATACTATAAACTAAAATATCGATGTATGCCTTTCTGTGAAAATAATATTTTATATACGTCTCCACTCAGTAGAGGAACTATTCAAGATGTTTACAAAATTAATATTAATAATACTACCCGTAACTTCATTTTTAATCCTTTATTACCAACTATAAAAAAGAAATTATTCCGTAAGTTTACTTAACAGTTCAATTTTGAATTTGGTGTTCGGTTCTCTTTTGTGGAGGATATTTTAATTATTAATAGTTACTATTACAAAATTTCATTTTTAATATTTTTGTTTCATTTCAGAAATTATTTTACCTAGTATTTGTCTTCAAAACCCACACGCATAAATAATTTTTGCGTTGTACAGCCGTATTTGCAATTTTCAGGACTATTATAAAGAACTCCTACTGAAATCACAGCGTCAAGTTATAAAACAAAAGCTTCAAAGTTTAGGTAATATGCAGAATTTATATTTTGAAGAACTGTTCCATTATTTAGCAAAATTTTTAACTTAAACGCAATAGCGTATATTTTGTTAAAAAAAGTTCAGCAGGTTCCTGGAAATCCAAAATAATTAAAATCATGACTTTGGTTAAAAAAAATTAGCTTACCGACACTCTTCAGCAGTATTAAAAAACAAACAAAAAACAAGAATTACAGTAAGTAAAATGTCATGTCATAATAAAAATGCAATAAACACTGTTACTGATTGAATATTTATACATTTTCTTTATTAACGATGAACAAGATAAAAGATTCTACAAATTTTACAAGTTTTAACAGAAAATATAACACCTTAAAGCAAACAAATTTAATTGATTTTATGTAGAAAACATATTAAAATTTATTACATTTTATTAGTGTTGAAATTTTGTGGATTTTTTAATTTTAATCATTAACCTTTTTTTTATTTATTTCTTTTTACTATATAAGATAAATGATTACTTTACAGTATCCTTTGGTATACACTTTAAAGTGTTTTTAAATGATTTTTCTACAGTCTTTCGTAAATTTTTCGAGATTCAATTAAAACAGCAGTCGCAGTATGCTGTAATAAAAAGTACTATTTTTATAAGAAAATTGATTAAATAACGTATTTTAATACGTAGACTATTATAATAAACGTATTAACGAACAATAAATATTTTTCTTTGTTTTAACTAGTGTAACTTTCCGGAATGGAATGATTTCATCAATTTTTATTTTAAAAAAAAGAAAGAAAATATGTGTAAAATTTTCCTGACAAAATAATTAAAATTGTATAATTTTCATGGATTTTAATTCTTACATTACTTTCTCAGATAAGTGATAATTTCGGATTATGGGAAGTCTACTATATCATTTTTTATTAAAATATTTCTCAACTTCTACTAAGATACTGATAAGATAAAATTTTTTAATTGAGCACATACATTTTCTTGCACATGTAACCGATTTTTATTTTATCTGGTATTTATTACAATAAATTCAAGTCATAATTTGTTAAAACGAGTGACTTACGGTGACTAATCAATAGTCTCTTTTAAATTTATATTCTTATAGTCTTTTAAATTTTTTGAGTCAACAAAACCTAAGTATATCTATACGTAATTCCACGAAAAAAATCCACACTATAAAATGAAAATTTATTACTTCTCTGCGGATTAATTGGTTATAATTTTTTTTTCGAAACGCTTTTTTTGCAGAACCTTAACCAAAAAGTTAATTTTTTTAGATTCAAAAAAATTTAACAAAAAAGTCGAAAATAACGTCATGTTACGATTCATGAAACTGTAGATAAATTTGATTTAAATAAATAAGTGAACAAATTTCTTATTTTTTTTACAGGAAAACTATACTATGTATTTCGTACATCATTTTAACTAATTAATTAGAAGGAATGCTTTAATTTGTACAAGACACTTTGACAATATTCAATATTCTCAAAGGATTTTTATAAATTATTTCACCCTAATGAAGACCTTACTGCTCATAACAAGAGAATTAAAATTATTATACATATTAATAAAAACAATTGTTGCTACAATTGAAGATAAAGGTGTAACTTTTTCGCAGTTGTAATTAATATTTAAATTATCATTGTGTTAGAAACGAAGGTTTTCATTACGAAAAAAATATGTTCATGAATAACTAATTATTCTAAACCAACAAATACGTGCACTTTATCTTATATTATAATTAAAGAAAAACACAATTACAGGGATAACGAAATAGCTTTAAATTATTATTCGTATTTTGAATTGTGTAGATGACACGATTATAACTAAAATAAGGTGGTGACTAACTCATAAATTTAAAAAAAAATGCAACATTATATACCCTACATTGTAATTCGGCATTTATAAAAAGGCCAGAACGAGAATTAAAGCTACCCCCTGAATTACTCCGTACGGCATGGTTTTAAAGGTTAAAGTAGTTGGTTTTATAGGAATAGTTCTTTGACTGAATATCTGAAATACCCGAATTCTTATTCTAAAGCATTTTATGGGCACACACACATATGAGTGACTATTGTTGTAAGAAAATTGATTAAATAACATATTTTAATACGTAGACTATTATCATAAATGTATTAACGAACACCAAATATTTTTCTTTATTTTATTTAATTAGTGAAACTTTCCGGAATGGAACGATTTCATCAATTTTTATTTAAATAAAAAGAAAGAAAATATATGTGTAAAATTTTCCTGACAAAATAATATAATATATATATATATAGATGTTTATAAAAACCGTTTAAAGAATTCAGGTGTCGGTCCCGCACTCGTATGTCGAAACGCTTAATTTTCCTTCTATCCTCCACTTTGTATTTTTAACATAAAAACTTATTCCTCAGGAATAGTTTATAACATTGAACTCAAATTTCGTACACTGCCAGAGTACCTAGAGTATTACCTGTTTAAAAATAATGAACCAGATCTCTCAATCCGTTTCAAAATGGCGGCCACGTAAACGTTTTAATTGTTAATATATTTCCAGCTATATTTTCCAGTTTATTAAATGTTGCGTAATACAGACGATTTTAAGCGTTTTATGACAAAGAAAATGACACCTTATTTATTCAAATTCGTTTATAAATAAAAAAGTTATGGCAAAAATTCTTGAAGTAAACCACTGTAGGTTAAAAAGCCACTTTTCATTTCCTCCCGAATAGAATTAAATAACATGATACGATTTCAACTGGAATACATTTTTTAATATTATCATTTAAGAAATTATAATAATTTAATAGTATTTAAAATATTACAATAAAATAAGATATTACTGAAATCATGAAAATATTATAATATTAAAATTGAAAAATAATTCGCATTACACGTTTTTCGTTTAATGAACAGACACTGGTTATCACCCAAAGTGTTTTTTTCAATTAAAATTTAACAATAAATTATCGTACCAGATAATGAAACATTAATATAATAAACTACAGTAACTGTACAAAATGGCGGCCCTCATTCAAAATACGTGCATGAATCCAGGCGTTTTTTCATTGACTGCCGAACAAGAAGCCAGGTGTCTGACGAATCCTCATAACACTTAGAATTCTTGTGTGAATTGTTCTATGGTATTCAAGGGGGTATCGTATACAAGTGTCTTTAAATGGCCCCATAAGCAAAAGTCAAGAATATAGAGTTTAGTAGACCTTACAGGCCATGCTACTGGGCTCCTCGACCGATCCATCTATTTGGATATGCTTCATTTAGGTGCTCCTTGTTATCTGTAACGTGGAAGGTCAGCCGTCTAGAAATATCTTTCACCATTGAGCGTTTCAGGTAAAAAACAGACAAAGAAGTGGTCATCCAGAATACCAGCCCATACGTTTACAAAGAATTGTGTACATAATAAATGTATATGTTTATACAGTATATATAAATATTGTTAATGTACTAATAAAAATTTAAATGGAAAAATAAACCTCCATAAATGTGTAACTCGTTTGAAGAAAAACACGAGAAACAAGAAAGCAAACACGAGTAAATCGAAATAAAAGTAGAATGAATAGGAAGTAAAAAATGGGTTAACTTTTGGAGACAAGAATTTATAATGTTGAAGATAAGTCCGGATTCTTGGAAATGAAGAGCACTCTAAAGCATTTAAACAACAGTTACGCATAAAAACAGAATCGACTGTCTAA
The DNA here is from genome assembly GCF_047948215.1 of Lycorma delicatula. Taxonomy (NCBI): domain Eukaryota; kingdom Metazoa; phylum Arthropoda; class Insecta; order Hemiptera; family Fulgoridae; genus Lycorma; species Lycorma delicatula. The sequence continues at coordinate 259,358,051 of NC_134455.1, read as the reverse complement.
ATAATAGAATCCTATTCCGTTAATTTCTTTTCATCATTTAATGCAGAAGAATAACGCATTTAAAATTTCAGAAAGGTTTAAATTACAAATTTCGGAAAATATTACCGTTATATTTCAGTATAACGGTTGAGGCTTGAGAATCATGTAAACCACTGTGCAATTAATCTACTCCATAACAGCAGAGACGTCCGACGGTTGAAACGAACCCATGTACTCGACTTGGGTCTGCGCAACAGTTTGGAATCTAACACCGTCAAGTTTAGCGGTGTCGTATCTAATTTCTTGTTACTTCTTTCTTTTTCTTTTTATTTGTTATTAATGTTTGTTTAGTGGACCATGTGGTGCTGAAATTATTGGTTTGTGATTTACGAAATTTCATTGCTGAGCTTGAAATTTCATATTTGACTTTAAGTTTGCTTACAACTATTTATTGTGTATTATTTATTTTGGGGATTCCTTAAGGACCTTCTTATCACGTGATTTTGTCAGGAAACTTACTTATGGCTCCGCAGGAGAGCCGATTGTAATTATAATTGTTATTGAGCAAAAAAAATGTTTCAATATACATTTTCCGTTGTACTTTTAATTTTAGTTGTTCGTTGCCATTTTTGTAAAATTTAATTACCAGATTATAACTTTCAAATAAAGTAATATTTATTTTTCTGTAGCATCTTCAGTCTAAAATATTGAAAATCAACAAATTAAACTTGAAATGTTTGTACAATTCTTTAACGGAATAATAAAAATATTGACCGATATTTAAAAATCATTAATGTTTTTTCTATAAGCGATAGATTTATTAATACCTCTTAGGAATAGTTAAAAACACGTTTAGGCTAATAGTCTGTGATAAATTTTAACACAAGCAAAAATAGAAATTTAACTGAAATTTTAATTCATTTAAGAAGAAAACAATTTTTCATAGGTTTTGTTATGTTCAAATAAAACATTTTACATTCCGTGTCATAACATGTTGCTGATCTGAATTTTAAACTGAACTCGTAGCAATCTGCATAAGCATGCAGGTGAATTAATGTTATTAAAAGTATACATTGATATATTTAATTACGCGTCACGTTTTTTTATTATGGATTAAACACATGAAATCAATTTATATATATATATCTTTTTTAACTGAATAATAGAGCTAATATTAAATGTAATAATAGAGATTTATAATGTTGAGGATAAGTTCGGATTGCTGGAAATGAACAGCACTGTAAAGTATTTAAACGGCAATTATAAAGAACGAATCACCGAAACCTAAATCACAGAATCTGATTCCGTAAATTCTTGACATCGTTTATTGCAGAAGAATAACGCACTTAAAATTTCAAAAAAAATTTAAATTAAAAATTTCGGAAAATAATAATGGACATTTCCCGTAGTGTTGTTTAATTTCAGTTGTTTGCTGCGACTTTTGTAAAATGTTGTTACCAGTTTAATTTCTTTCAAAGAAAGTAATATTTAATTTCACGTTAGAAACCTCGGTCTAAAATGTTGAAAATGAACAAGATAAATCTGAAATATTTCTACATTATATACTTCTGAGAAGATATATCTATTTTTACTCAAAAATAGTTGACAGATGTGCTCATAGTCCTACCCAGTATCCTCAGTGTTAGAATTTAATTTGCCATGGAGCAGCGACCTGTGTGTGATCATAGTAAAACCTATGAACTATTATTTTAGGCTTGTTGTGACAATTCTGCAAGAGTTTCAACAGCAGTTCATGACCGATTGATAATATTATCCTAAGAGTATAAAAGTTCCAAGAAGGTTCTCTAACCGATTCGAAACTACCAGACGAAATACAACTGGATTGCTAAATTCAGTCGCTAAAAGTCCAAGGAGGTCCATTATGAAGCAAGCCGCATCTTCCGAAGAAACATTTTCGCAGGATGCTTAAGGAGATCAATCATATAAAATAATTAACAGAGAGTCAGTAGATCTATTTCAAAAATGACTAAGAAATTTTGAACGATTTATTTCATTCTACACCTTTTTGTCCTGGCGCCGCTGATCACAATTGCCGTTAAGCGGTTGAATATTCCGTGAGCTTCACGAGAGGTCTACGCGTAGTTCAAGATTAACTTCGGTTAATACTCCGTATGCTTTTCCGTAGTTCTACGTATCGGAGCTGTTTTTTGGACGATCACGGTCGAAATCCTGTGAAAGTAAATACCGATCACTACTGTTTTTTTTTCTTGCTTAGCCTCCGGGAATCACCGTCAGATATTACTTCAGAGGATGAATGAGGTTGATATGTATGAGTCTAACTAAAGTGTAGTCTTGTACAGTCTCAGGTCGACCATTTCTGAGATATGTGGTTGATTAAACCCAACCACCAAAGAACACCGGTATCCACGATCTAGTATTCAAATCCGTATAAAAGTAACTGCCTTTACTGCGTTCACCACTAGACCAACCCGGTGCGTTGATCATTACTATTACTCGTACGTAATTTCATCCCAATCCGTCGCATACATAATCGAGGGTTACAACATGATGGGATTGCAGCGTACTCGGCATGAATCTGTAGGCTTCTTGACAGGTACTTTACAAGCGGCACAAATTGTTTTTTATGAACATTATTCCCACTTCATAGCACTTATCTATATATATGCATATACGTTTCGAATATGAAAATCTTAAATTAAGAAAAAAATTATTGTTATTATTTTGTGATTGTAATAGAATTCACTTTCTGGGTATGCAGACGGTTTATTTTAATTTTATATTTTGAGTAATATTTGAATCAAGTGCAATTTGTATTGAATTCATTATGATTATGCGAAGAATGTGTTTAAATTTCTTGTATTACTCAACTACGTTAAATTTTTTATCGGTTTTAATATGTAACACTTTCATGTTTATGAATGAATGCTCATTATGTTGAAACGAGGTGATCGGCAAAAATATATAGACATACAAGTATTGTGTTTATTACAAAATCGTTAAAAAATAAACAAAGTAGATCGGCTGTACTAGATGGCAAACCCAAATGTCAACTGGGTTACATGTAAGGCTAAAATTATTTCTGCGAAATGACGACACTGGTTCAGTTATCTTGTCATTAATAGATTACAGCATATTTTTTGTTGCATATGTCTTTCAGTACTAATTTCAACTTCAATTCGATTTGATAACTTCACTTGATAAGCAAATTCCCGTGTAAAAAGTTGATGTTGTATGTAATCGAATATACAACAAATTTTCTTTCTCAAGTTAAATGTAAATCTAAGTGTAAAGTAATGCAATTTTAACCCGAAAAAATTACTGTTAATTCATAAGTAATATGTATGCAATATTCTCTCCAGCTCATGAAAAGATTTTAGATAATAAATCCTTTCTAAAAATTCAATAATTTTTACTTAATTCATTTAAATAAAAATTACATTGACAACACCCATTAAACAATAAATTCAAGCAAAACATTTCTCTTAAACTAATCACCATGCTTATTTATGACATGGTATATTATCATATTATGATAGCAACATAAACATAAAATCTATATCATGCAATACTGCTAACAATAATAAAATTTATTCGCATCAATATTTATTTTATTATTTTTCTTATATATCAGTATCTTTTTTCTTCATTTAATTTGTTTTACAAATAAAGATTATTAAGGTAGATTTAATATAGAAATATTAACTATCTATTATTAAAGAACTGATGATAAACACAGAAATTGTTATGAAAAAAAACTATGAAACTAGATAAAAGAGTTATTAAGATGAAACCGAAATCCATTAAACATGGCAGAATAGTAAAATTAAATAATATTTAAACTTACGTACATACAGATAGTAATTTAGTAAATACGATAGTACCAAAGCTTTGCAGTACAAAAAACATCAACTACCGTTATCAAATAACAACAATAGGGCACCGGTTTAATAAAATTGCTAATAATAAAGTAAATTCACATAAACGTTCATAGCCTGCACAAAATGCCATACAAAAAAATGTTAAACTCAATAATTACAATAGAAATAGTGTAACATAAAAGTTAGGATAATATAAACCCATTTTAAAATTCATCTAAAAAGACTGCAGAAGAAAAAACGTGACCGTGATATGCCACCTTACTCATTAATTATAAACTGTTTCATCTTCATAACAACATGTTTACCGTGTGGAAAAAAATTATTAATAATTTCTCTTTTGTATCTGCTGACAATTTGTTACACCGATTTCAAAATTTCCTGTTTCATTATTTATTTTTTTGGAAATAATGTTATCTAAGAGGATTAGAAATGGAACAATAAATTATTATATGTAAAAGACCTTCTTTTCTATTAATATTACGTATCCCATTTTGATTGTTAGAAACTCCTATAAAAAATTCTCTCGAAGAGGAAGTGAATTACAAACTAGACTAAACCTATAGCAAGATAACATTTGAAAGTCCCACTCCATTGCTGATAATTCAACGTCAACAAAAACTTCATTTCAGATTTAATGTCAAAGGAACACTGCGAAATCCACACATCCCTAAAACCAAAATTTAAGAAATGTAATCTGTGAGACCCAATTGTATTCGCAAATATTACCTGATTTGCAGTCGAAGTAGATTTTATAATACTTACGAGGATATATGTGTAGGTCCAATATTTTATAAGGCAGTTCAGTGTAAAATTAAATACAATTATTAAAAATGGTCTCAATCAAACTATATAGTCTGGCGTAACTCTCTCCTGCATGTAGCCTCCTTAAGAAGTTTACCTGTGCCTCTCTACTAAATCTTAATTGGCATAATTTAATACTTGCAAGGCCTCGGCTACACGTTAGATTCTTCCTGGAACCCCGAATAACAAGGCATAAAACATTCATTACCCATAACATCCGCACAAAAACAAAAATCACTCGGTCTATTAGCTCTAATTTATTTATTTGTTATGCAATTCCCCTCCTCCCATCCCAGAAACACAAAATTTATTACTTGAAATGTTTTGAAATGTTTTCCTCGTGATTTTACATACTACAACATTACTGTATTATTTTAGAATAATTCAATCCCTTTAGCCGAGAGTTGTTAAAAAATGAAAATTTCCATCGAGTGCTGAAATGAAAATTTTCTTACAAATACTTTTTTTTTTATATTGATACTAAGATGTCCGAAGTTTCTCAAAATCCTGGTTAAAACATGTTATCGGTGTAATTTTTCATACATAAAGAAAGTACTAAGCTAGACGAGTATTTACGTAAAATCAAGAATAGAAAACAAACTATTTAAAAGATTTACGTTATGCAACCGGTTTTTAATTGTTTTATATCTACAGAATTATATTATACAGTTATTTGAGTCATTTAACAACAGATTTTTCAATTAATTAATTTTCTTCACCTCCTTAACATGCCCTTTATAAGTCTGCCATTACACAAATAATTTGATTCCGGAATCTCCGTCTAACTTCTATTCTCTTCTCATGTTTCTTTTTGACTTATCAACGCATCGATTATTTTACGGCATAGTAAGTTTAGCATCTACCAAAACTTGAAACCTTTGATTCATTTAATTATCTGATTTACTTAAAAATAATTTACCTGGTACTAAGATCGTTACCGAGTAACGAGTAAAAAGTATGTTTCCACATAATGTACTATTTTACCGCATAGATGGGGTTGTTTGTTTTATAAATTACAATAACTGCCCACAGTCTTCTGGAGCTGTGATGTATGAAAGCACCAAACATAGAACTCGAGTACTAATTAAAACAATGATGTTGACTAAACAGTGACTTCATTATTCATTTTCCCTAGTATTCATTTTCCCTGTCATGGGGCTTGTTCTTCAGTATATGTGTGCCATTTTCAGGGAAGGAATTATGTCTCACATCAGAACGTCACATCATTTACACTTGTATAGTTTATTATTGTTTTTTTATATAATTCAAACAAATATATGATTACTTAAAACTTTAATATATGCTTATATATATACACCTATATATAGGTATATAGGAGATAGAAAGTGAAAAAGAAAGAAAGAGTAATGTGTAATCATTACATTTGTGACATTTATTTAATGAGGTATGAAAAAATATTTCAGTATTGATACACAAATTGACGACATAATCTATGAATTATTCAAATGTATTCTGTAATCAACTCATGAATGTATCAGTACAAATTTTAAATGTATTGTAAAATTTATTTTTAATGATAACATCAATACGAATAAAGGATTTAATTTATATGTGTGTTTTCCTTCTCTTTTACGCTTGTTTATCTCATTTTATCTGCTGTATATTCACATTTTTTGCTGTTCATTTTGTTAACAAATGCAAATTAGTTACGGAGAGTAAGTTTCTGTAATCTGAACGCCTACTCATTATTTTCAATGAAATATTCAAATTAATTTTTTTAGTTATTTAAATTAATAATAAGTATATATTAATTTAAATATTTTTATGAAATCCAGATATATTTCAAATATCTGGACCAAAAATGTGTAATTTTTTATAAGAAGGAATGCTTCTCCACGTTTCATACTTTATATCAGAAGGTATATTTCTGTCCTGGTTAAGATTAACTTCCCGTGCGAGTTTCAGTAAAATAAACTGGAATTGGTTAGATAAATTTACTTTTAAATCTGTAAGTTACGGGAAGACCATATTGTGAGCAACATGTAGATAAACTTTGAAAAAACTTTTCAATAAATTAATTTTACCAATAATTTGATGTTACAGAAAAGGCTTCCAAATTCTCGAAACTGAAATAAGTCAAACAGTGCCCAGACTGATTTAGACACCAAATTTTTTACTCGCCTACAAAATTAATACTGTTGAAGACTAACGTTAAAAAAATTGTAACTTTTCATGGCGGTTAAATAAAAAGGCAAGCAGTCTTGGTAAGGGTGGCGAGGAACCCGAATCTTTTTAATTCCATTGAGACTTCTGTAAATCTTTGAAGGAAGAATACAATTTGAAAAGAAACGAGGTAGGCAATATGGTTCTTACTTTCTAAACTAAAAATTTGATTGCCTCCCAGAAACAGAACTTTTGCATAAGAATGGATCGAATATCTCGATGATTCAACTTCTGTTAATTAAACGGGACTTAAGGTTCTGAAAAATAATGAACCACGCGTCCAAAGTTTTAAAAGTACTTTGATTAATCTGTTTCTTGGCTTTTAAGGTAGAGCACAATTTGAAAAAGAAATTTTTTCAGACCACATTCTCCTGAAAAAGAAATATTTGAATATTTCAACCGAGGGGCTAAAGAAGCCTAGAGTATGCTTTTAAACAATAAAAAAACTGTTTCACATGAAGTTGGTAGTTTTGAGATTATTCCGGCCAAAAAAAAACTTTAGTCATTACCTAACAGTACAATAATGTTTGTGATAAAGCTGACCGTTTGTCCAGGTAAGAGAGCAACATATGTTTATCCATCGGGGAAAGAGATTGTTTTGTTTATGTTGTACTACAGAAAAATAGTTTTATAGTGGGTGATAACAGTTACTTTTAGATAACATGTGTGAAAGGTTAATCGTTATTATACAATACAGACTACAAAAACTATTGCAATAAATAAAATATCTATTTTTCAAGTAAAATATATCTGAAATGACGATTAATAAAGTGAAATCTGTCCGAAATGGTTAAACGTAAAAAAGGACTTATATCAAAACACTAACAACAATAATATAATTTATGTGAAATAAAAAAGATTTCTATTTAAAAATAAAATAAAGAAGACTGATTATATGTTATATAATAAAAGGTTGTGTTCCTCAATAAAAACAAATATCGCGTGATAAATAATAAAATAAGAAAGACTGAATAGCATTGAAAGACGTCATTTAAAAGTAAACCCTGTGATCTTTTTGTTATGAGAAGAACTGTACTAGTCAAATTCATAACAAATTAACAAGTTTAGTTCTAAAATCCGGTCGTCAGCTATTTTTTTGACGTATTTTTATTTGATAAATACATTCGATTAAGCTCAAACACAACGATAACTGTTATAGCTGACGAAATAACGGCAATTTTTAATACATTTCATTTTGAACTTTCCACTGCATCACAAGGTCGTACATATATACTCGTATATTTTTTCATATTATAATAGTATATGAAACAGGTAATTGGACTAATATGAAACCAACTAATTTGCAATATCTTCTGCAGTTCCTTTTCATTGGTGGTTTTGAGGATGAAATTATTTTCGTTCGTTTCCTCTTAATTGTAGAGAATTTTACAATTACTTTTAAAGTTTTGTATTATTTTTAAGGTTTGTTTGTATATTCATGAAAATTAATTTCCTGCAGTAAAAAAATAAATAAATAAAATTGACGTGCTTACCAGCTTATAAAAATATTCTGGAAGTTTCACGTAGTTTCAACAATGTATACGATTATAGCTGTTCTAGACCATATGCGTAATTCATCTTTTAACACTTTAGTAAATTATTTATAGGCTCGCTAAAGGCATGTACTTGAAATTTTGAGTGTGTGTGCGCGCGCGTTTTTATTTAAATCTCACAAGAATTTGTATGATTCTAGACAACAGAAGGCTTTTAATACTGCTATGGAAAATTAATGGAGAAAAAACGAAATCGTAGTCACTTTTATTGAATGGTATTATTATACTGTCGATGAACTGAAGTTTAATAACGCACTTCATAGAACTGCGTTATTTCATAGAATTCATCTTTTTTTCTTTTTTTTTTATTGTTTCATGTTATGGCCAATTTTGTTTTCCTGTACAGTTATCGTTGTGTTTCTCACCATATTAATAAAATCTGATTTTCTTAAAATACATCATACCAACAACTAGATCGTCTCTTTGATTCCGCTGTAAATATCTATCTCCTGTTCGTTTAAAACATCTACTTTCAATATTATCAGGCCACCTAAAAATAATAAATAATATAGATGATTTTGCTTTTTAAAAAAAAAAATGAATAATCGTTTTTTCTTTTCTCTTTTGCTTATCTGCGTATCTACTCAAATTGCTGCACTTAAATTTGGTTTTATATATGCATTACATAACACTATTACTAGGATTGAACTCAGAAAACAAGACAAAGGTTAATAATCTTATTTGAAGATTAACTGCATATTGCCTTCGCACACACTGATAAGAAATATGTAATTATACAATTGTGTATGTAATTATACAAATACAAATTGTATTTTAGAATATCTCACTGTTTCCGACGAAATAATAGTTGAATAAAAAACCAGTTAATAGGGCTTGCTTTTAAAAAAAAAATTATTCGTTCGAACGGCGTAAAGGCAAGTTAAACTGAAAAGGAGTCAAAGGGAAAGTTCTTTGGATATCTAGACGAAATAGATAAATAGAAAGTTTCATTTAATTCGGACGAATTACAGGAAAAACAAAAGTTACTAGGGAACCAAATTACAACACGCACAATTTTTTTTAGTCATTATAAATTGCTATTAAGAGCATCAAATTTGATCTCATAAAATGCTATCAGTATCTTTTTTTTTCTTTTATTTGAGAGAAACTTATTCATACTTTTAACACTCAAGGCTCTATACATACATATATATATATATATATATATATATATATATATATACACACACACACTAAGCAAATACACAGACGCGCGCGCACACACACTCAAATACATATATAATATATATAGAAGATATAAATATACATCGGCAAACTAAGCAAATACAAAATTTGCTGAGCAAATATAATACAAGAACTTAATGTTAATAATGTTGAAATCATTTTTTACGAATGAACTGTAATGAATAAAGTATAAAACTTGACCGATTAAAACTTTTTGTAGCAACTTAATTTGTAAATGAGACAAGTGATTCTTTTTTACAAAAGAAACGAGCAGAAAGTAAAATAAAATTTGCAACTAAAAATTGTGAAAACAAAGAAAAAGAAATTAAATTATAAAAATTCGGAGAAAAAGTTTATATTTTTTTCTTTACTTTATGTACGTACAAAACAAGTAAACTTTACATGTTTTTCGTTACGTTCAAAACGTTTTTAATCAGTCACGCGCAAATACAAAATTACTACTTTTTTAACAACACTGGTTATAGTAATAATAATACTGATTATAATAATAATAATAATAATAATAATACATTTTTTGAAGTAGTGAAAAAAGAGCTATAATGAAAATTATTTTCAAAACTTACATCCTTGTGAATGTGGTCATGCGTTGTAGGTCATTCACCTTACTCTTCTTTCGTTAGATCTCGTAAAATAACTTTATCTCGCGTGATAAACACGTGATGAGACACGTACACGAATACGATACAATGAAACCGGGATCTAACGTACAGCTTGAACCAGGACGTTTATATCGTTGTGAAATAATGATTTCTTAATAAACCCGGTGACAAGAACGATTCCACGGTCGGTGAATATTTTATAACGTTCCACACAGAATTAGCTATGGACCCTGTACCGCAAAATGAATTTCAGTACGTTAAAAAGCTCAACTACGTTGAGTGCCACTCCTACCCCCTGAAATCAGCTTAAGGACAGAAACTGCAGGAGTACAGAAACACGAGTCGGAGATTAGACCGATTGTAATTGTATTATAAACAAGTACATTATTGCAATTTTATTAAGATTAATCTGCATATTATTAATGTAATAATAAAAATAAAAAATTGCAATAATAATACAAGCATATCGTCCAAAGCTTAGCAATGATTTGTAAACGGAGGGTTATCATTATTTACTTCATATGCTGCTGGATAGATCTCCAGAAGAGCATCCTACGGTAAAAATCTCGTTAAATCCTTACCATTTAAGCTCAAACAAACCTACGATAGTGATCATTAAAACCAAAAAGTTATTACAACACAAAGTATTCAAAACCCTTAGAACTGACAAAACTATCGACTAGAAAATAAAGAGGAAATTAGTGATTAAATTTACTATATGTGTACTTCGTAATAATGTTCCGCCGTGATAGATATCAGCCCCCTCCTCTTATTATGTTTTGGTTTCGCATATAATTCAACCATAAATATTCACGAGAATTACTTTTCCTTCTTAATGATTTTTCAGTTTTATTTATTCCATCATTGAGAAATAATAGGTTGTCACATCTAATTGCGGTGATGTACGAAAGAAGAAGTTTATTCTTTATTAAAGACACCAAGCCTGATCGGTATTCGTACTTAGAATCTTTCGGACGAAAGACAAAGACAACCACTCCACTGCGGAGAATGTCAGAATGGTTAATATTAGTTACGTTTTTTCATTCGTTTTTTACAGTAAATTCGACAAAGTTTTTATCAACTTTTACTCGGGTTTAATAGTTCTAAAATAACCTTGAAAAAATTAAACTTACTTAAGCCAAAATTCAGTTTTTACACTGTAAGTTTCACTTATATCCTAACCAAATATTGTGTATATCACAAACTACATATTATAATTAATATTACTTTTTTATTTACCTCATATTATATTATTTACCACATATCGAATTAAAATAGTGTGTTAATTCATATCCATTGTTAAGAAAATACTGCCTTTCATTCCACAGAATTTTCGTAACCGTTACACATCTATTGATCATCGTTGAGTTTTATCAAATTTTATTAGGATATGGGGAGTTGAAAATGTTATAGTGTCGTTCATTCCTATATAATGATACCCCCCTCCGTAACGTTTAAATTGCTTAACGTACCTATATCCTTTTAGATCGATACTCACATCGTCGTTCATCCAAGTTTCAATTAAGATCGTAGAATTTTGTATGAACTTAATGACTATAACTGGTGATAGAATCCTCTTTATAACTAAGAATTAAACTTTGAACGCTCATAAAAACTTTGAAATTTTATATTACGGCTGGTATGGCGGTAAACTCATCGTCCCAAAATCACTTGTTTAACCGGTATACTTTGGTGGTTGGAGTTCAATTAACTGCACAACTCAGGAATGGTAAGCCTGAGTCTGTTCAGAATTACACCTCATTTGCACGTTATACATATAACTCATTAGGCCATGGAGAGGAGTCCTTATTGTTTACTAGTTAAACAGATTGTACGTATGCATTAGAGACAGATAAAATTTTTGTTACTCTTTTTATGGATTGGATCTGCTATAGAATGTAGTTTTACAGAATGGATATTAAAAATTTATAAAACTAATTCCAGAGTAACATTTAAAAAAGTGGTAACCTTTTATTTCATTGTAAATTTTTTGTTCGAAAAGTGAATAATGTTAAAATCCCGATCTCCGTGGCGAAATGGTAGCGTCTCAGGCTTTCATTCGGAAGTCCGGGGTTCAAATCCCGGTCAAACATGCATTTTTCATACGCCACAAAATTGTATTACCCTACCCCAAACGGCAAGCTTTTTTTTACCTATTTCATCGTGTTCTATTTTATTTTAAATTTAAATTATTGAATTTACTTCCTTATAAAAAAAACGTCCTATAACTTAAGTAGAAGCTATTTTTCAAATTGATTTTCAATATATATTTGGCATATATGATTTTAATCGTGAAATCCTATTTAAAAAATGGAAAAATTTTAAATCTTAGTTTTATCAAACATCAATGTGAATAAATTAAACAGATGACAAATACTCCTATTTTAATTTTCTACCCTAGCATAGTTCCAAATAAATGCTTTGTAAAATATTATCAAAACGCTCATGATGACGACTTTCTAACTTAATGCTACGTCATCAGAATACACACATTTTTCAGGTAGTTTATTCAAGATATTAATTATAGTGCTACACAGCAAATTTGATCCAGATACCAACTTTAGGTTCGTTGATTTATTAGTAAATGAAGGGAATGGATTAATATGTATAAAAATAATTTATGAACCTTAAAATTCATTATACGTTTGTAATCCTTATACGATATTTATAAAAATAATTATAGGCATAACCTAGATGATAAAATTTTGATCTGTTTTAGCAAAAAGATACCGACATTTATTTGGATATGGCTATTATCTTCCTTTTTATTACAATTTTAATTAATAACTTTTATTATTATTTAATTACTTAACTCAAGGAGAAATAAAATAATTTATGTGTTAAATAATAAAGTAATTTTCTGCTTTATAACATTTTTTTTACAGGATCTTTTTGAGCACTCCATTTTACCTAAATTAAATAAAAACGTATGACAGTACGTACAAAATACAACTTGTATTTAGTGCTGATTATATGAATAATCCTGCAATTAAAAAGTACATCACTAAGCGAATAAATACTTATTACTTTATTATATATTACATATATTTGTGAAACTATATATATGTCATTGCATTGTGTACTTTCTTAATAGTTATGATATATTTTCCTGCAAGTTAGATAAATTATTGAATAAAATGAAAAATTGTAATCGTAAGAAAATTATATTTCACCGATTCTAATAAAGTTTTATGTGCTTTTAATAACCCTTACCCTCCGAAAAAGATTCCTTTATATTTTAAGCAGTAACAGTTTCGATTTGAACATTAAGCAACCAAATCGAAAATCTCAACAAAAAAAATGTGTTGGTAGCTAATCATGAACTATGATTATAGCTGTCTGAATGTTTCGGTCTGGATTTTCCGAATAATACAGCGATATATATCCGGTTTCGGCTGGTGCTAATAGTAATTGCAGTATGAAATTTTTTGTTCGATAAATAATTATATAAAAATTTACAAGACTAAAGTTATAAACTGTTTTACAGAAAATGTTTATATGAAACAATTAATTGGAAATTTTAAATTACGGATCTATGAATGAAAATGTTGATACTTTCAGAAACAAAATGTTTCCCAAATCTCATTTCATAATCCTAAAAAAATAAGTAAACAAAAAATTAACAATTCTTTAAAATGGATTATTCAAGGAATTAAATTTGTGCTGTGTCTAGTCAGCGCAAAAGATAAACCGATTTGCTAAAATGTAAAAACTAGTGATGTAAATGATAACTATACTAAAAGGTTTTTTTGAAGTTTTGGAAGTTAAGATAAATGTCAAATCTCGTGTAGATTAATAGTATGAAGTGCAAAAAAAGTCTTCTTGGCGTACAATTTTAAATGAATCATCGAATGAATCAAAAGGCATTCAAATGTTGGAAATTTTTTTTAACCTCCAGGACCACCGTTAGTTATTGCATCAAAGGACTCTGAGATGAGTTATTTGAGCATGTGTGAAAATGCCATGCCTGCTCAGGATTCGAACCCGAGACCTCCGAATCAAAGGCCAAGACGCTACCACTCGCGCCACGGAGGCCGGCGGAATACTAAATCTAGCACAGTTGTTAATATTGCAGGAACATATGTACAAAACGGTAAACATATAAACAATCCTAACTAAGCTTATTCGTTACACTGATAAACAAAAACAAATTTTTTTAATTTTTTCTGAATGTGATATCACTTCTTGAATTGCTTTTTTGCGTACATTACAGATCTGTAAATACAATTTTTCTATCACCCTTAGTTATAAATAAATTACTCTTCAAAAAAAATTAAGAGAAAGTATAGTTAAAATCTGTAAAATCTATAATTTTGCATGGCCACAACTGTGTTAGAATAATTTCACTGATGCTTTTCTTTTATAAATAGCCTCAGGCACATCCCAAATTAATGTCTAACAGTAATCGGCTAGCATGTTAATATTCCATTTCCCTTTACAGAAGCTTCCCATCAACAAAATGTCTTGGCGGAAACGTTCACCGTGCTCGTCACTTACGTCTCTTAGATTTTTCGGGAAAACCCCCAGATGTAAGTGCAGGAAATGTAATTTCAAAAACATATTACATCCTATAGCTCTGTATGAAGTAAGAAGTTGATTAACAATATTGTGGTAATTCTCGGATTTTTTTTACCGAGAAAATTTTTGCAAACGTCTTTAATGAAGCCCAAGCTGCACTTTTTCTCTTTTCAACATCAAAAAACAGATTAAAATCATGCATCGCAAGTTAGTAAATAAAAATTACGTTTATCAGTGTTATTTTAATAAAAATTTCATACATGTTAATTGACATCTATAGAGATATTGCCTACAAGCGCATATGCCTACAAGCACCCATGATGATGATGATCAGGTAAAGTGTGTATACGAAGAGATTGATGAAGGAATTAAACACGTAAAAGGAGATGAAAATTTAATAATAGTTGGAGATTGGAATGCAAGCATTGGAAAAGGCAAGGAAGGAAATATAGTGGGTGAATACGGGCTGGGCAAAAGGAATGAAAGAGGGGACCGACTTATAGAGTTTTGCACGAAGTATAATGTAGTAATTGCCAACACCCAATTTAAAAATCATAATAGAAGAATATACACTTGGAAAAAACCAGGCGATACTGCAAGGTATCAGATAGAATATATCATGGTTAAGCAAAGATTTAGAAATCAACTCGTTGAATGCAAAACTTACCCTGGAGCAGACATTGATAGCGACCATAATTTGGTGATAATGAAATGTAGATTGGGGTTTAAAAACCTGAAGAAAAGGTGACAGATGAATCGGTGGAATTTAGAGAAGCTTGAGGAAGAGGAGGTAAAACAGATTTTTGAGGAGAACATCGCAAGAGGTCTGAGTAAAAAAGATAAGGTAGAAAATGTAGAAGAAGAATGGGAGAATGTTAAAAAGGAAATTCTTAAATCAGCAGAAGCAAACTTAGGCGGAATAAAGAGAACTGGTAGAAAACCTTGGGTTTCAGACGATATATTGCAGCTGATGGATGAACGTAGAAAATATAAGAATGATAGTGATGAAGAAAGTAAAAGGAACTATCGGCAATTAAGAAATGCTATAAACAGGAAGTGCAAAGATTTTTTCGGATTAAAGAAAAGTGTTCAGAAGTGGAAACAGAAATGAACATTGGTAAAATAGACGGAGCATACATGAAAGTTAAGGAAAATTTTGGGGTACATAAATTAAAATCTAATAATGTGTTAAACACAGATGGTACACCAATATATAATACGAAAGGTAAAGTCAATAGATGAGTGGAATATATTGAAGAGTTAACGGAGGAAATGAATTAGAAAATGGTGTTATAGAGGAAGAAAAGGAAGTTGAGGAGGAAGAAATGGGAGAAAAAATACTGAGATCTGAATTTAAGAGAGCATTAAAAGATTTAAATGGCAGAAAGGCTCCTGGAATAGACGGAATACCTGTAGAATTACTGCGCAGTGCAGGTGAGGAAGCGATTGATAGATTATACAAACTGGTGTGTAATATTTATGAAAAAGGGGAATTTCCGTCAGACTTCAAAAAAAGTGTTATAGTCATGATACCAAAGAAAGCAGGGGCAGATAAATGTGAAGAATACAGAACAATTAGTTTAACTAGTCATGCATCAAAAATCTTAACTAGAATTCTATACAGAAGAATTGAGAGGAGAATGGAAGAAGTGTTAGGAGAAAACCAATTTGGTTTCAGGAAAAGTATAGGGACAAGGGAAGCAATTTTAGGCATCAGATTAATAGTAGAAGGAAGATTAAAGAAAAACAAACCAACATACTTGGCGTTTATATACCTAGAAAAGGCATTCGATAACGTAGACTGGAATAAAATGTTCACCATTTTAAAAAAATTTGGGTTCAAATACAGAGATAGAAGAACAATTGCTAACATGTACAGGAACCAAACAGCAACAGTAATAATTGAAGAACATACGAAAGAAGCCGTAATAAGAATGGGAGTCCGACCAGGATGTTCCCTATCTCCGTTACTTTTTATTCTTTACATAGAAGTAGCAGTTAATGATGTTAAAGAACAATTTAGATTCGGAGTAACAGTACAAGGTGAAAAGATAAAGATGCTAAGATTTGCTGATGATATAGTAATTCTAGCCGAGAGTAAAAAGGATTTAGAAGAAAAAATGAACGGCATAGATGAAGTCCTAAGCAAGAACTATCGCATGAAAATAAACAAGAACAAAACAAAAGTAATGAAATGTAGTAGAAATAACAAAGATGGACCACTGAATGTGAAAATAGGAGGAGAAAAGATTATGGAGGTAGAAGAATTTTGTTATTTGGGAAGTTGAATTACTAAAGATGGACGAAGCAGGAGCGATATAAAATGCCGAATAGCACAGGCTAAACGAGCCTTCAGTAAGAAATATAATTTGTTTACATCAAAAATTAATTTAAATGACAGGAAAAGATTTTTGAAAGTATATGTTTGGAGTGTCGTTTTATATGGAAGTGAAACTTGGACAATCGGAGTATCTGAGAAGAAAAGATTAGAAGCTTTTGAAATGTGGTGCTATAGGAGAATGTTAAAAATCAGATGGGTGGATAAAGTGACAAATGAAGAGGTATTGCGGCAAATAGATGAAGAAAGAAGCATTTGGAAAAATATAGTTAAAAGAAGAGACAGACTTATAGGCCACATACTAAGGCATCCTGGAAGAGTCGCTTTAATAATGGAAGGACAGGTAGAAGGGAAAAATTGTGTAGGCAGACCACGTTTGGAATATGTAAAACAAATTGTTAGGGATGTAGGATGTAGAGGGTATACTGAAATGAAACGACTAGCACTAGATAGGGAATCTTGGAGAGCTGCATCAAACTAGTCAAATGACTGAAGCCAAAAAAAAGAAGAAAAAAAGAGATATTGATGGTACACTTCAGGTAAAACTTAAAATAGTTAACGACAACCCTTTTATAGTTTAGTTTCAAGCCGCTAACTGTATCAAAACAACTAGGACAACCACCGATTTTAAAAATAAAAAAAAATTATGGTATGGAATGAAATACCACCAAAATTAATAAATGACTGAGTAAATACTCATTTTCTGAAGAAGGTACACCTGTTGCTAAGGACGATTGTGAATCAAGCCTTCAAAAAATTCAATTTTCAATTCGATTTTTTTTCCGCTATATAATTGTTTTTACGTTTATTATAACAAAGTACAAATGATGCTTAAATCTAAAACATTACTCTTTATTTTATATATTTAGGCGTTACCAGCAAACCACAAGTTTTTGAGCTACCGACCAGTTCATTAACAACACCATTGCAAACTACTCTGAATCCGATTGTATGCTTTGATATACGTCCAAACGAATTAATTTATTTAAAATAAAAAAATAAAATTATGATTTTTCTTATAACCATCCGAAGAGACTATTGCAAAAATCATAAATTATTGGGGCTTATTATCCAACTGAAAATAACATTTTGTGCAAGAAAAAAAATAATAATAATAATAACAAGTGAGCAGTGTGCGTTACAGTATGAGGGTCCCGAAAAACATCAATAGTTTTAGTGAAGCCCAATACGGGTTTATAAAACAAAGGATTATATTACGTTCAAGATATTTCAGGGCTTCATTTAGAATTTTTTTTAATGAGCTTGAGATTCATACGTTGTTGAGTTTATACATCTTTGAAACTATAATTTACGTAACATTTTAGCTGAAATTCGACTGAATAGATGACATTTATCGTCGTAATGCTATTTTAAATAAACAGCTATTTTGTATCCTATACACAAAAAAAATTTCAGATCTTTTTTATACCGAATAAAATTTTGTAATGAATCATCTAATCAATCCAATGGGTTCAAAGGCACATTCCCATTAACAAGCTTTAAAATGAACTTCAAGGTTACTCGGTTAACAAAACATAATACCTTATTTCTGAGCACATAACCGTTCAGTTAAAGGATAGGAAATGAGGGAAATGGAAAGAAAGATAAAAATGAAGAAAAGAGGAAATGAAACAAGGAAAAAGGGAAGGGAAAAAATTACACTAATACTTTGGTCTGCATTTTAAGTTTTTCCTGCAACTAACCTTGATATATTTTACCTATTTTTAATTTTTTTATTATAGATTTTTTTAGAATATTACTATGCTTGAAAATACTCTGAGAACTACGTATATGTTCGTTCATTTTTACTTTCCTACCATAATAGCTCAAAAGCTAAATGCTGCAAGAAAGGAAGTATGATTATCACTGGCAAAATGGAAAATGATTATCACTGGGTTTTTTTTCATTTTTTGACGTTTCATGACTCAGGAACCCCAAAAAAACAAAAAGTGGGGATATATATTCCTACATATGTAAGCGTGTTGGCATGTTTGAATCTTAATAACTTTTGACCGGATAAACCGATTTTGATGAAATTTTATACGACTCGTGTATATGAGGTAATTTGTTGGAAAAATTTTGGAGTTAATGTCTCCAGGGGCTGGGATATATAGTTATTTGGGGGTTAATTTTCTCAAACTTTTGCAAACATAACCCCACTTTAGATTAGCTCAGTATGCGTACATGCTTATCTCACCATTTTTTTTAAATTGCTGCCAAATTCTCCCTTCCCAAATAATTGAAAAAACTATCTTTTTATTTATTGCATATTTTTAACCTAATTTTTTTTTACGTCTCACTAAGTATAGTAGTAGTGCAAGCGACCCCCCCCCCAAAAAAAAAAACACTTGGTATAAATACTGGGGTAGGGAGCCGATCAAAGTTTAAAAATATCGATTTCTTTTAACTTTTTAAACTTTTTTTTTCGTTTAAAATTATTTCAACGTATAATTATTTTTCCACTGTATAAGAATAAATAACCGAAGCCAGAAAAGTATTACAACTTTTTTGTCCATTTTTTTAAATTAACATATAACAGCTGTTTTTATATTTTTACTTAACTACTTGTTTGTAGTGTCTTCACAATTATTCAAATGTACTGCGATGTAAAACAAATTAATTTAATTAAAAAGAAAATAAAACTATGAATTATAATTCACCGGAGAGATTAATTTGTTTAAGTATATTAAATACAGTTTATAATAAAGCACATCGTCAAAAAGTGAAGCTAAATAAATTTAAATATAAGCAAATAGCTTACATCCTAACATAGACGTTAGGTTGTAACGTCTTTACATCGACGTTTTTCAATTGCGGATATAAAAACCAGACACAATTTCGGTTATCGTTAAGAAATGTAATTATGACTATTATAGTTTCTTTTTTATCAGAACGGGTCTCAATCAGAAAATATAATCTCGTTCATCAAATTCGAAAAATTTAGACGTAAATTTTTAATAAAACCTTTAGACGTAAATTCGTTTTTAATAATAAAAAAATACACCCGTATTATTCTGTAATTTTTACAGCATAATAATCTTAAATCGTTGAGCTTAGAATGTTTGGAAATGTTTTTATCATAGGGCTCGCATGACAGAAGACTATACGGAGAATTATTCTGTCAAGAGGCAATTTGTAAGTCTAACCTTCATTCTATCATTTATTCCATCAGTGCAGCCTTGTGCCACATCCTTCTATACTCCACTAGTATTCAAAGAAGCCGAGCTGCTTGACGTCCGTCTTACCGAAAAGACCACAACTAAGATCGCACTAACCGACTACTCTCCCCGAGAAGGATAGCCTTAGAAACCTTATAAACTCCCTACGCGGAATTCTATTGATTCGATTTCAAGGTTTAATATCGTAAAGAATAATACTCTTTCAGAATTACAAAAAACTGTCTGTCCTATTTCAAAGCTGAATATATTATTTTTACGTCAGCTGAATATATTATTTTTACGTACGTAAATATAGGCTCTTCAAGGAGCGGATACATTTCTGAAAATTAATCAGCTGTTTAAAAAAACGAATAATCGAATCGCTCAAAAAAGAGCTACGTTATCTGTACATGCTAAAAATATACTACCGAACGTAACACATACAACGAACACCGTCCAAATCGTTCAGATAAAAAAATATTTAACCTTGGATACGTCATTCTTAAGTCGAACAGTAGGATATTATATATTACAAATAAAATGTGTAAAATATTTTCACATATCTATCGTATAAATATGTAAAATATTTATGTTCTATAAAATAAATAAAACCGAATTCAAAATTCGTACTATAATGTAAAAAATAATACTATTCAATTCATTTTTAAATTTCAAATTTTTAAAGTCGGTCTCAAATTAAAAACTAACCACGAACAATAAATTTTGTTTAGTTCATTTAACTGTAGATCAAATTACAACAATAATTTGCTAACGCTAAATTTGGCGTCGAATTAAAAAAGTTAACTTTTTTCTTTTAAAACTAAGCAGAATTAATTTTTATTACCGGCGTTTTAAAAGCCATTTATTTTTTTGTCTTATTTAAAATATGGAAAATTTTATGAAAAAATCCCACCCGTACGAAAATTAACCATTTGCAATAAAGAGAAAATGCGAAAATACTGCCTTTTCTGTTTATAAGAAAAGAAATAAAGAGAAACAAAATTAATCGACTGCTATCGAGATTAAAGTAATGCGGTTCTGAATACTGGAGTACATATTATTTTTACCTTGACTTTTAATTTTCATGCTTTTCATGAAAATATTTCAATTACCGTAATGATTAAGGTTTTATATAATTACGCTATATCTATCCGATCAAATCGTTTAAATTAAATCTCGCATTTTGTTAAACATTAAAATTCCGACTAAGAAATAAAATAAACTTAAAATATATGAAACAGACTTCAAAACTTCGCACTAAAAACTAATAAAATTTTTTTTTTTAAATATATGCTTTCAATAGTTAATTTTTTTGTTTAGAACGATTTTTTAGGCCATTTAATTTTTTTTTAAAGTTTATTTAATTTTCTAATTTTGACTTTATTTTTATATAAAAAATGGTCAGCCTATAAAACAGGCGCAGTGTAGAAAAATAAACGTTTTCAAAAACGCCAAGACTAGAAATTTGACTCTTGTTAAATAAAAGAAAAGATACCAACAGAGTAACACCTAGCGCCTGCTCTGTATTACTCTTCCTTTGAAATGCGAAATGTGTATTTAGTTTTTCGAACGTGGTACCGTTTAGTATAATAACTATTATACATAATTTTAAAAACAGCTTACCAAATTCCAATTTGACTTCCTCTAGCGCTTTCGGCTATTCTGCCATCTTCAAAAGGATACTTATGATTAACATATATAAAATCAAAATCTTACATAATTAAATTATATATTTATATATAAAACAATTGATCGTCATTTTGTTAAAATTCGTCAAAAGTTATAGAGTTTTACGTCCAAGTGACTAAGTCAGTATTGTAATAGTGACACTTTCTCAATTGTTATCTATACTCTTATGCTATAAGTATATTCCTCTTGAAGATAGCAGAATAACCAAAAACGCTCGAGGAAATCAAACTGGAATTTGGTACGCTGTTTTAAAATTATATATAATAGAAATGTATATTATTCTAAACTGTTTAACTAATTTTCTTTTAATTTTATGCAAAAATACTTTAGATAACAGAATCCAACGCGTATTTCACAAAGCTATAACATCCGATCCTAAGCGATGATATAAACAATGATTTGAAATACCTTCAAATCTGGGTTCATGAGGCCGATATAACATTCCGTTTAAAAGTTTTTCTGCTTAGTTTTATGGAAAAAATTTATAACGGGACTACTATAAGAACTCTGTTTACAATATAAAAAAAGGTCACTGAAAATCCTTTCTTTGATAAGTGTAAAGCTCGAGCTAAATTTAAAATTGAATACATACATATCGAATTAGAAACTCCTCCTTTGTTTTGAAGTCGATCATAAAACCACATATCGCAGCCAATATTTAGTAAATTCTGTTGTTTTTTTATCATCTACTAAACATCCATTACTAAATTTTTTTGTTATATATTGGAAAACAAAATAATATTAATTATGAAAAATGGTAACGAAAAAATCAAATTGTTTCTAATATCGGGATTCTTTAGCCCCAAAATTGTCGTACGGGCCTTAGAGAAATTTAAATTGTGAAGTGGACATTTTTCAAACTACGTCTCATATCAATTATACGAAAAGGTTAGTACGTTAACAAACGATATCTTACTATTAGAATGTTTAAATGATTTAAAATGAATATTCAAATTATTTATATTACTTTAAATTATAACATTCAATTTTGCCCTGTACATTACGTGCAACTACGCGTCGGTTAAGAACGGTTTCGCAGATGAAAAGGGTGACTCAAGGAAAGAGAACACTTATAAAATAAATATGTGTTAAATTGTATTTCAGTAAGTTAAGTGAGATCGCCAAGACGAATTATGTAAGTCGCATTACTCTTTACCGTCACTGTCACACAATATCCTGTCTCTCTTCATCATCAGTGGAGAAATGTCCAGCGCATTTTTGTGAGTGTAAAAGTTTGATGAGACTATTTTTACGGCATTCATAGTAAAATTTGATTGTGATAATTACTTAGATAAATGATTCGATAAATGTGGTGTATCCTTTCGTTAGTAAAATGGTGAACCGGTACCGGATTGGTACGCCTGCTAACGAGTTGAGTGACAGCGTTTTGTCGTACACTATAAATGCTTACATTTAAATAGATCTTAAGATAATTTTATATAGTAACCTTTTTTGAAAGTGCTGAAGAAGAGTGTTTACCGAGAAGACCGTAAATGTATTAGTTTGAATTGCATGTAATGTACGATCCAGGTCAAACGATTGTGTACTGTTACACTTCTATATGTTATTTTCAAAAAAAAAGTACAAGAATTATCAATCGAGACTAGAAAAAACTTTTCTGGACGAATAGGAAGGTTATTTTGACAATTTTAGGGTAATACTTAATTTTGTAATTGCGGAGCCACGTGTAGATTTTCGTTTATGTGATAACTGAATTTTTAATGCACGGTAGTTTATTTATTCTTTTTTCAGTATAAATTTGAACTAATTTTAAAAATGTCTATTTATTTAATTTGACTTCAATTAGGTTAAGCATTCGTATCAATTTTTCTTATATTTTATTAAACGATGAAATTTAGTTTAGTTATTTACATTAATATTTTCATGATTATTCTATACTGATTATATTACGTATAATAATAATAATAAGTATAATCTTATATTTAATATTATAGTAAAATATTACATTTTATATAAAATTTTATGCTTTTACAAATGTCTTCTTTTAATAATTTTATAGAACAACATATAAATCCCACCCATTTCCTAGTTCATTTATTATTTCACAATAAAAAAAAGCAAACAAAGAGTTTCACAGAACATTACAAATGTTATTTGTTGTTATGTTTACGAAAGTTATTTTACGAAAATTTACTGCTTTAACACTAACATAACTTACATAAAGATGCATAATTTAAAGCTTTTTTTACTTAAAAATTACTTTAAAATTAAAACCTGTTAAAAATTTAAAACTTTTATATTTAAAACCTTTATTATTTTACTTATATTTATGATTATACAGAGCTAGTGGATGTTATAATAGTGCGAAACAATAAAACATTTTATAAAAACAAATTACATTTTAAAGTTAATTGTTAGTCTTTTTATATAACACACCTGCAATTTTAAATTTATGACCTTGGATCTGTGACCAGACCATTTATTAAACAAAGAAGATAGGAAATTAGCATTTAAACATTAAATACTACATACAAGAAGCATTCGTTCCATTACAGACTAATACGACTACATTCATTCATATACCTAGTGATACTAATACGACTAAACAACCGAGCTAGTTTAGAATATTTATTACATAATATTTAAATCATTAAGAGCCTACTTTTTTGTCCTACAAGCTTTACAATTATAAAAATTCAATTTAAACCGATTAAGCTTAACCAATTAAACAATTTTAATCCAATTTTAATCTTTTATAAGACGGAAACAATTTAAATCCAATTTATTTATGACAGGTTTATAATATGCACTATTAAAGGATATATTCCTAACATTATAAACGTACATAATAGCCTTACATTATCATTGGTAAAGAAGAATAAAAATGAAATCACACTGGCATTGTTTCACTCTGTAACTATTCATCTTTATTAAAAGTTTTACAAAACAACTTTTTTTTTTAACCTATCGGTGGAGACAGAAATCTCAAAGGAATCAGGAAAAGCAACGTAAATCATTTTAATATATTGTTATGAAACAACAAGAGAATTAAGATTTTACTAATTCAATTTTGAGCAAAAAATTATCCTACCAAGAAATTTATTTAAATATTAAATAAATATTTTATTTTCACTTTAAAAAGAATATTATCTAAGACTACGTTTTTTCAAAAATTAAAATAATTAGTTCAAACATTATTCACAATCAATCTTATTCAAACGCTCACTCAGTTACTAAAAGAAAATAAACTAGACACACTCCATAGAATACGTTCTTACTTTTTAACATACTCACATGTCATTCATTACACGCTAATTTATTCATATCCTGACTTACCTGCAATTGAGATGGCCTTGTCCATTTATTGAGGAAAACCTAACATTATTCTAATTCTTTTTGAGCAATGAAAATGCTTACTTGCTTCGAATGTATAGCAAAGTATTTAATTACTTTATCAAATTAATAAAGTACAATGTGTATTTATGTAAGATTTCATATTCGTAACGATTGTAAACGAACTGACGTGAAACATTTTTCGTTCATGTAAATAAGAGTAAACAGAATCAAGAATAAATAATTATTTTTAAGAATAACAGGATTACAAGACTAAGACGAGAAGTGATTTACAGTCACCTTTTTAACTGAGCAGCATATATTGCTGCATAGCAGCGTAAAATACATCCACTGAAATGGAGGCGATTTGATTTCTGTGTACGTGAAATTTTATTTTTATTTAAAGAAACAACAACGTGTTTATTTTTCTGGCACTTTATGAGGAAAATATATTATTTATATTTTTATCTAAAATATCGCTTAATTTATCGGTTTACTTTTGTCAGAATTGTCACTTATTTGATATCGCATGGCTAATTATTGTTTAAATACCTTAATGTAATGCTTCAAACACGAGTTATTCCTTTTTCTTTATTATTTTTAAGTATAAAAATATTATTTAATTTGAAAAAAGTATTAAAATATATTCATTAAAATATATTTACACAATAGAAGAAAGATACAGATGAAATGAATTTTATTTGAAAAAAAAAATTTAACCGATGCATATTTCTATCTTTATCCTTTAATTTTTTTTTGGCTGTTCTTGATGAACGACTTCAAGTCATTAATGCGAACCAAACGGCAAGGAACAGCATAGGACGTAGAGAGATGATTCCAATGAAATTTGTCGACTGGTCGAATCTAATTTCACCCCTGATAATTTATGTAGCTCCACATTTTAATAGAATGTAACACCTATCGACTGACTAAACCGGCGCAAAAGTCATGTATTTTATATATTAGTTAATTTCGAAATCTAGTACTAGATAAAAATATTATTTCTGAAAGAAAAATGTATCTTTAGTTATATTTTAATTAAATTATTACATATTAGGAAACATTAGCGAGCGCAGATTCTGTTCGATATTTATAGGTAATAGATTGTCGATTGTAAATAGATAATTTATTTCTTTTTGAATCGTTTAATTCTCTTTCTCTACATAGATCACAACTTAAAATACGTACTTTGATTGGAGAGTAAATTAAAAAACACTCTTAATGAAACTCCAACAGATGTAAATTTTTTGTTACATTAGTTGTAAAATAACGTACAATAATAAAAATTTCCTAACATTTTCATAAAGTACAATAAAATAATATTTTTTTCTTTTAACAGGAAATGCGAATTGGTATTTTCTAATTCTTTTTTTCATTGATCTCTTTAAATACACTTAATTTTTATTATTCACTTAAAGAAAGATAACATATTTTGCTCGAAATTCTGTTATATATAATTACAAGTTAATTATTTAGAAAATATTCATCAAATTGAATAAATGGAAATTTCAAGTACTATTTTGTTGTAAATATTATATATAATCATTAATATTTCCTTTTCTTTAAGGTAAAATATGTAGGTTAATTTATTAGTAGATAACTAACTGCAGTAAATACGTAAGTATTTGAAGAAAGTAATATGTATATGCTGGTGTACTATTAATATTTAAACTTAGTGGATGTAAAGACCACTAAAAAAAAAAAAAGTTGAAAAATAATATACCACCCAAATTAGAACTACATAAATATTATATTTATGAAATTAAAAAAAATACAGAATCCATATTTTCTCCAACTGTTCTCTCCAAATTATATTTTTGTTAGTTTAATATTGCTCTCACTCGAATGTGATAAAAAAATTGGTGTGAAATCGGCAAAAACGATTTAAATGAAACCTTATAGTGCCTATAATTAGCTTTCTCGAAAGCATCTCCATAAAAAATTAAAATTACCTGTTTTCATTTCCTTCCTTTTTTCTCTCATTTTAAAAGATTTCTTTAATTTTTTGTTCGGCCCACCGGGCTGGTGTAATGGTAAACTCGTCGTTTTAAATCAGCTGTTTAACAATTAATTTTCGAAGCCGAAGCATTTTAGGTTCCAGTCCCTGTAAATTTCGGTTGCTTCGGATTTGAATAATAGTGGATGCCGGTGTACTTTGGTGGTTGGGGTTTAATTAATAATACATCTCAGGAATGGTCGGCCTGAGTCTGTATAAGACCACTTCATTTACGTGTCAAAAATATCATCCTCCTCTCATTGGGCTGGAGAGGGCTTGTTTATTGTTCACTAGTTTAACAGATTACAACGTACTCAATAGTAATATATATAATTTTTTTTTTTTTTTTAATTTTAAATTAAATATTTTCATCGGTCAAATATTTCATCGGTCTTCTGTAGGTAAAGAAAATGTCAACGTTTGACGTAGATTCTATCAGTAAGTAACATTAAAAATACAGGTAATGAAAAATTTATTAAAAATATTGCTATATCCGTAAAGTATCACATTTCAAAAGAATTTATCCACGTATAGACCAACAGATACTAAGAAACAAAACGTTTTTCATCTACTTTTTGTTGAAAAATTAACTTATATTCTAATTTTTCTCAACATCAATTCCTTTGAAACATAGAAACAATAATTAAAATAAAAAATTTAGAATTCAGACAGGTTCATTAGTATTATTCTGTACTTCAATAGTAAAATAACACTGAAATAAAATAAAATATAAAATTAAGTTCTCTAAAATATGAAAATAGATTTCCTGTAAAACGTTAGCTTTCTGTGTAATACAAACAGTGATGACATCACAAACCGTTAACAGAAAATTACACGAACACGCTGTATTATTTTTTTTACCGCACATAAAGAACCATCGTATAATTTAGAGGAAGCAAGAGATGACTAGTGAAAGTCATTTTGGGAGATTTTTAAAGAAGGCTACTTTTTTACGCTATAAAATGTAATATTACTGTTAAAATGAAAATAATAATAAATTATATTTGTTAATAATAAATAACGTTTAAATATGTTTCAACTATAATTTTTGATAACGTGATGGAAGAATACAACCAGAAATAATACTCAAAGTAATAATAATTACCTTTTATTTCATTGATTATAGTAGCAAAAAATATACACAGGAGAGGACATGCATTAATGCATCTTTAAAATTGTACTCTAAGAAAATTAATAATTATTATTTATTTTTTTTTTATATATAGGAATAACAATTTCGTACGTATCAAATTATGATGTAGCTTACTTATTTTATTTCTGGAAATAATGACCGAGCTTATAATTGAATCTGTTCCCCTCTCCGACGACTTCATCTTTTCCAGGAAATTGTAAAATTTAAAATCAGCCTATTGTCATCATTTGCGTACTACATATGAGAAACAGTTGTAATGGTAATGATTAGAATGTTTTTTAAACTTTTCTGCATTCCTACTTATTTACAACTGGATGGAAAGATGTTCCGACCGCCTCTGATACTTAATTTTTTTTTCTAGCTAAATAAAACTGATAATTCTTATTCATAATCTACGAAGTCCCCAGTAAAATAAATTTCGAAGAGTATCGTATATTTCGAAGTGAAACCGGGTTAATTCTGGCTTCTAATGCGAAAAAACCAGTGATATTAACCGGTTCACCCGCAATTAAAGTATTAACACATAACTGAGTTTTAACTCATTTTGCTATTAATTAAGTTACCGACGCATTACTGCCTATTGAACGTCAGCAAGTTGTAAAATATCGTTTGTAAATAAATAAAGTCGTCGTTTGCGTATTTTTCTCTTTTAACTTTGTACACTTAGAATATTTTTTAAATATTCAACGTTTTTCGTCACGTAATGGAGTGTACGAATGACGGAATTGTGATCTTTCAATACCGGATGGGTTCCGAGAATGTATGCTTTTCCTAACACTTTTCGTTAAAAATATTACACTAGAGTAAGTTTGCTTTCTTCATTTAATACTAAAAAAACTCAATAATGGTAGTAGCCTGCCGATTCATTCGAATGCTCGCTTTTATATTGAAAAAAATCTCGTTTTCACACACGCAAGTACGCGTGCACACACTTATGAATGCTTCCATAGCATTGTTTGTACTCGAGGGTGTAACGATGTGAAGCCCTTCCGATCACGTTTCGGTACTGGTTTTTTACTTTTACAATAAAAGTATGCAAACGAATAAAATAATTTGATAAAACAAAAAGGTTAATTACTTTTATATAAAAAGACGCTTGTTAAGTTAAAATGGTTTTCTGGTTAAACAGATCATTTAGTTTTGTAGTTTGTAACCAATAACACGATAAGGAAATAGAGATTTAACCGAACATAAGTTTAACGTTGATTCACATCATTTCATTGACTGCAATAATAGTATGGCTGTAGTAATTTTTATTCTGCTTTCTCGGACTACGAATCAACTGAATTTCTGTTTTTAATTTTTTCTTAGAAAGTAGAGTTGCAAATCGTAATGTAATGACCACCTTCCAAAAAGTTCACGGATCATTCAGCCGTATTCGAGAGAGCTATTCCATAGAACTGTATCAGTACAATTGAAATAAAATATTTGCGAATGATATATATATATATATATATATTTAATCTAATGCAATTTAAACAGTGGAAATTTTTCTCTACCATAATTTCACTATGTATCCTGAAAACAGCGTTTTGATGCTGCTACATTACCATGACAAAAATGATATTATTCTTTTCCTAAATTAATGTACGCAAAAACTATTCGTAAATAGAACAACTTAAAGAAATTTAATAACATTAATTTTTTTTAATAGGATTACTTCTTGAAAGAAAAATTAGTAGTACAAGATAGAGAAGAACTATACTATTCTTCTCTTTACGTAACAATACACGGGCGGTTTAAAATTGCTTTGTAAGTTACTACCAAAAATGGTTTTTAAGGAAAATGCATAAAATGAATTTTTCCTCGAATTTATTTAATGAATCTACCGTAGACCATTTTATTTGACACAAAATAGACCTATAATTTAAGTTTTTATTGTCCTAATAGTAAGTGAACTGTATAGCTAGACGTGTACATCATTTATCGCTTTAATATAATAAAAAAATGGACTAGATTTGCTTAACTACAATAATTCTTTTATACAATAATTTTAAAAACTACCGTTAGATCTGAATAAAATTACATATAAGTAAATAATTTTCACATATTTTAAAATGCTCACTTTAAATGAAATAAAACTCAAAATATATTCATGTTTCATATCGTTTCAAAAGACACACGTTTTCAGAAAAAGTAATAACAGTTAAAAGAATCTAGTCTTCATGTTATACAGTCTTTGAAATAAGTTATCTTTTGGTGCTGTTATTTTAGCCTTTACAGCGCAGCAAATTGGTTCAACCTATTTATTATAAGCAATTTTCTAATAAGCAACGTCTTCACATTGTCATTACAATATTAGTGATAGGAAGCTGAAACCCGAAACCTGGCCTTGAACGGAAGTTACATTAGCGATCTAAATGTCAAGCGGCCTTTGCGAAGGTAAAAATTGAATACGAAGCAATCATTAGTTATTATTATTACTACTATTATTCAAAATATAGTCAAAACATCTGTACGCACAATCAACATTGTCTTTCGTAAAACTTTACTGAATAAAAAAGTTCTACATATTTGTACTTTCAGTGGTGCTATTGTTGACCGTCCCGTTACAGGCTGCACCGTGCAATTAGGGGAAAAATTTAATTTTCTCAAGAACATGATGCTATAATGATTATTTTTTAGACTTCGGATACGGTCTAAAAAAGAGATTTTTAAAGAAGAAGAATGTTATATGGTTGAAACGACTAAAAATATACCGGCAACTTGCTACTATCAGAAATTAAAACCAAAACCAACTGATATAAATAAAGAAACTGACCATCATTTCTATACCTGTAATACGAACTTAATTTTTAATTTATAATTCGAAAGGAAAATTATAAATAGGCTGTAACTGAAAACAAAAAAAAATAATTAGTTAAATACTTCTACAAAAATGTATTGTTGTACGCACTCCAATTTAATAAGGAAAAATAAATACAACGTTAACATTTAAGCAAATTCTGATCGGATAATTAATTCACATTTTAATAACTAATATTTTACTGTGCATAATATACAACGTGGCATGTAATGAAATGTAAAGAACCTTAATTTTATTTTGTGAAATAAAATCATAAATAAGCAATAAAACATGCATACATAAAAACAATCGATAGAAAAAAAACATATATATGTATGTTTATTGCAACATAAATTCATTTATGTTGTAAGCATTAATAACATTAATCCCCGATATTACAACCATTACAACCTTCTTTTCTGAATTATATCCATAAATGTACTAAAATATATTTCTGCCTAATGTTTAGCCTAAATCTTCACCTTTAACCTTCTAATACTACCCGACAATCTCGTTAAGTAAATCACAATAATTTCAATAACATTCTCAGAGGATTTTAGTTTTTTAATAAATTGAGGAAGTTGTCAGCTCATGGTAAGTAACTTAAATTTTCACAAACTCTGGAATTCTTAATCATTTACTTCATCAACGCAATCATAAAAAAAAAATTAGATAAGCAGTGATAAAAACAAATTAACAGTGACTATGTTTCCCACCTAATGCTGCTGAATAAGTAAACAGGTTTGAAATATTTCTTAATAAAAAACATCACAAAAACTGTAATACTGAGATAAGGTCAGTTCATCGCTTATACGTTTAAGATCTGAACGTTTTTAGTTTAGCACGGATAAATCAACTTACAAGGATGTGTAGACATTCGTAAATCCATCATCAATTTTTTGAACTCGGGATTATTATTTTAACGAACATTTTGTTTTTGTTTTTTAGGTTTATAAAATGTTATTGATTTTAATTAATATCGGATCATCTTTTATAGCAATTTGTTAAAAATACCTTACTTTTCTATCATCTGTTTTCTGTCATTCGTCAAATAAGTGAAATTTAACATATTACGTATACTATAAATAGCAGACTAGGTAGTTAATGTTAAAAACGGTGTAAGAATATCGATAATCCGAATATTTTATTTGAATTAATTGTATCTATAGAGTACACCAGTTCAAAATGGTGTTAGAAACATTAGAATTAAAGTTCTGATAGAAATGATTCGGTTAAGTAACGGTTTCGGTTACGGTCGATTTTACGAAAATTATGACAATTTCTCTATTTTCACGATTACCATGTTCAACGAAGTGACATACTGCTGAATTATAGTCGGATTTAATAATTAAAGGTATTACATCAAAACTAAAAAAAAAATAATAATAATAGAAGACAGAAGTAACGCCGAAAATTTTTTAAAATATCCTAATTGAATGATTAGGATATTTTATATGATAATACAAAATTATCGGATGCAAATCTAATTTATTAAACTCGTAGGTAGTTATTACTAACCCGTTAAGGCCATTGCGGTATCCGTTCCTGTTCGTCAGGAGAGAATGTGTTGCAGTTCAGATCTTACCCTTAATAAGTCATAGATAATAAGATGACTAGGAGACAAAGCTGAGAAATCGTTAACGTTAAAATTTAACTGCTAGACCTTGGTAAAAGGCTAGTCATTCACGTTTGCGCTACTTGTACGCCCACAGAATTAATTTGTAAATTAATTTATAAATTAAAAAAATAGAATTCGATATGTTGACAATAGCCCTTGAGCTAAATAGATGAAACAGTATGAAAAACGAGTTGTTTTTCATAGGAATAAAATAACTGGGAGGTGGTTAATCAAAACCAACATTCTTAGCGATCGGATTTATTAATTTACAGAAATAAAAATTTTGATCGCCGGTAATTCTGTTTTCTTTAAATTTAAATAAGAATTCGAAAGATAATATAGAAAACGGCGGTTAACAAAATACAATATTCTCCAAAACCACTTGGGTTTCGATTTACTAGATTAAAATCTTGTTAGGGTATAACTTGGACTCACACTTAAGGAGCTATAAATAAAAAAAGAAAATGATCTTTTAAATCTCAGTAATTTGTTTTCTGACGAAAGGGGAATCGAGCAAATAATATAGATTATTATTAATCGAATAAGAGCTGTTACCTTTTATTATGTTTTATTTAAAATTTTTATTTAATTAAAATTTTACATTAAAAACTCCAGTCAAAATATTTAAAAAAAATAAAGTATTACTGCATATTCAATAAAAAACACAAAAATGACCCAAACAATTGAACGCAAATAACACAAACAAAAGAAATAAATGTTACAGGTGATAATTTTTGGAGAAAAAATGTTTATAAGACAGAAAAATGACAAAATCCATGGTAAACCAAAAGAACGGTGAGTCTTAAAACTTCGCGAAAAAGTACTAACAAAATTCGTAAATTTTATTGAATACAATATCTAACCCCGGAAAAGTGTTTTCTATATGCAACCCATTAAAAAATGAAACAATTTTCTGATAAACCCTGTTAGATTTTCTGTTGTGGACTCTGCAGGAAAATTTAAGATAAGGTAGTCGTAATTCATATCGAAAATTCCATCGGTGAAAGTTTTAATAATTAGTTCAATGATATAAATTAAAATTCTACTTTAAAGTATAAAACGCATGTAAAACATCCAACCAGGAATAATTTTTACGTTAGCGTTTGCAAAATGTATTTAGATGTGTGCACGGTAAAGAGTGATGACGTATATATAGATTATGAAAACAGATAATTATTTGTTTATTATACGCCGTTCAAATCATCTGACCGGTTATGTTTTACTATTTGTATTTAAACTGCGCGGTAAAAACGTATTTCGGTAAACCTTTTTGTTAGTACATGCACTCTTGTTAATATCTCAGTCTAGTCATTTATCATTGGAATTTAAATGAAGTAGAATAATTTGAAATCGAAAATTTATAGAATATTTTATATAATCTACGTTCTATTCGTTGGAAATTATCAGAATTTTCAAAACTACTTTTCCAGTTCCTCTCTTTATTCACTTCAGATTCTATTCTTTATCTGAAAAGTGAAAATAGGCAAAAACTTAAAAACCACTTACATTCCAAATTCTTTCTTCTTTTTAATCACTCTGAATTTTTTAACTTCCTTTCTTTAATCTAATCGAAATTCTCTCCTGTTAGAGGTCAATTCTATTCTCACCGAACTGTGTCTGCAGCAGCAAGATATCTTCTCAACCGTACAAAATAAATACCGGATATTCGCTTCCAGTTTGTTAAAAGATAAGTCTCAAAAACAACAAATATTATTTTGAGTTTTCAAAATTATTAAAGGGCTCCAAACAGGTAAAACTAAATAATCTTTTCAGTTTAAATGTGCACGTATTAAATGAAAGACCTAACCGCAGAGATTTTAATTAATATTATAATTAAATACGTTTCTATTTAACATAAAATACACGATCTGTAGTAAAAATTAATCACACTAATTTTAAAAACCATTAATCAAAGAAATTTTGAAACAATATCCCCATAACCAGATCTTATAGAAACAGGATTTCCCACTTTCTTTTGTCTATAAAAAGTTAATTCTTACAAGTAATTTCTTAAAGTTAATTTCTTAAAAGTTAAAGTCTTACTGATCAGATTTTTGACTCTGATGTAATACTTTTATTAAAATTCTGTCAAGAAATATTAGACACTGAATGTTTTTCAATAGGTTGTTGATTTTAAAGTTTACGTACATAATACATAATTTAAAGCAATTTATTCTACAACGCAATTATAGCAAGTGTTACGAGTAATCATTTTACAGTATTTAACGTCTGTTTACACCAGTCTAAATAAACAACAAAAAGAAAAAGAATATTCGTTTTTTAATGTTTTTTTTTTTTTTTTTTAACTTGTAGCCTATCTTCAGTAGTCTGAATCTTTTAAAACGTTATCTGATAAAAATAGATTAAAACTGAAAAATTTAAAAAAAAATCTCTGCACGAGTACATTACGTTAAAATTTCAAATAATTAAATTTAATAGTTTCTGAACTTCTTTAAATGTTTTGAAGAGATTTTAGTGCAGTTTATATTTAAATGAGAAATGTTCCCCGATAAGTATATCGAGCTCTATTAAGTCCTTCGATTAATAAAAGTAACATATTTCATGTTAAACCTCATTAATATATAATACTATTACTAATATGTATTGTAAGGAATGGTGGAAAATTATTTTTTCAAGCTGTACCTGTTTTGGATGAAGACGGTTCATCTCCGAATTTTAAAGTCTCTAGTGCATCTATAAGTCTCCTTACTGGTGTAACACGGCACATAGAACGGGCGCTTTAAACGTAACATTTACATAATAAGCGAGAATCTTATTGATATCAGAATATAAACTGAAACTAATTGAGCACTATTAACCGGGGCATTTAATTCCCTTCTGAAATACACCTCGATCAAACCAAGCTGTTGTTCACATAAGCTCTATTCAACTGGATTAGCAAATAACAATCTCTTCCTTTCATAAACTTCTATCAACGACCAACACTGCAATCATTGGAGCTTATTACGTTTTTTACATATTATAAGCAACGATTATAAAATACGAATGTGAAATTGTTCTGTCAAGTGAAAACATTTTAACTGAATTAGACTCCTATGATACCGAGAAACTGACTGATATGATATCGACAGAACTATTAATATTATTACCATAATATTACATCATTATTGCGATTACATAACCGTTACTTTGTGATATAATATTTTTAGAAAAATGTGTTCATTTCTCTTGTGTTTTTCTTAATACAAATATAAATATTATAAATATTCCTATTAAAAATAATATATTCTTATATTATACATATTCTTATAAATATTTTTACATCTATAAGTTTATAAAAATGAATAAAAAAAAATCCGTTCGGCATGCTGGAAGGCGGAGGTAGATTTCACCGGTGCAAGTAGGGGATAAAAAAGATTTCCACCTTAAAGTTAAGAAAAACTTCAAATTTACTCAATACGACAATGGTTACATGTGAAAAAAGATTCATATGTTTAGTATATATCAAACCCATCTTCTTACAATTGCAGCAAAATTTTGGTCATCCCAAAAAGGGTTGGTCACATCAAAAATTGTTTCAGACAAAAGTTTTACGTAATGTTTAAAGGACTAACGACCACTTTAAACCGATTCGATACTGTGCCTACTAAGGGAGAGATGATTTTTTTTTTGTCTTCAAAACCCCATTTTTTCCACTCCTTGGGCCAATGGTTGGTGATATCAAAAAACTTTACTTATGTAAGTTTTAGGCCCTTATCAAAAGAATAGTAGGAACTTAAAACGAATTCGATATTTTACTTAATAAGAAAGTTATAGCAATATTTTGTTTTTTCGAAAAAGCTCCCCCGTTTCCACCTCCATGGTCCGATTTTTCCCATTAACGAACTCGACCGATATTTTGGGTCGTTATATTTTATGTATCTATTTGAAAGTGATTGGCGCAAAATTACGGCAGTTATCGCGACCACAAGAAAGTGAAATATATATATATATAAACTTTTAAACTCTCGGTGGTTTTGGGGTCTGGGAGATACGAAAGGCGAAGATATGTCGAAATTTTCCAGAAATCGAATCATGGTACTCATTACCATGATTCAATTCTTATGAAATCTACCTAAAAGTGTTAAATGTTTTATAATTATGGTTTATGTGTAATTAAATGTAGCCAATATATCAATTAATCATTAATCTATTCATAACCGTATCATTAATTTAAATTAAATGCATTTATTGCATATTTTATAAAATGTAGTATCGGGTTATTTTGATACAACACAAAAATAAACTGAGTAGTAATGACACTAAGGTAATAATATATTTTAAATAATATTCTCTTAAATATTTGATTTTACAACAAATAATTTTATTTAGATATACTAACGTGCTGTCATAATGATTGTGATAACTTTTAGGCTTCATTGTTAATATTTTTTTTAAAAAGTACAACCTATTTTCCAACATTTTAACTCTTAGTTTCCTAAAAAGTTTCACGTTATTGTATACAGATTTTTTTTGAATTGCGAAATTAAAATGTCAAAGACCTATATATATATATATATATATTAAGTTATATATATCTTACATATATTTTTCACTGTAAATGTGCCACTTTTATTATTTTGAAACGTTGCTTCTCCATGGTTCTGCTTTTGAAATGAATAAGTTACAATTATTTGTGTTATGAACCAACTTATGGATGTTAATAAATCTTATTGAATCTAATTGTTTCCTAATGAATGATATCTGTACAAAAATTAATCTATATAAAATTGTCGTTATTATTAAGTAAAAGCAAGATTTGGTTATAAAAGAAACTTCGTTACATTTTAAAAAAATTCATGAAAAAATCATAAAAGAGATTTATAAAGAAACATGCAAATATACAACTACCGAAAAGCGGAATTTTTTAAACTGCTACCTTTTGTTACAGGTCGTTATGTGACAATACGACACGGTAGTCATCTTACTAATATCTCAATCATCATCTTCTTGCCACAATTAAAAAGTGATCAAATTTAACAAACTATTATCGAGGGAGTTAATTTAAAAATATATTACACACTAAAAAAATAACTTAAAAAATATTTAACGAAATTAGAATAAATACCTAACAACAAACATAATATTAAGGGTATATATATTTATATTTAAAAAAAAAAATTATTAAAATACTTCGTAATGAACGAAAATCTTATAAAATACACTTTTAAATCTAACTGTCTTCTTCTTCTTCTTCGGTTTTGTATTAATCTAGAAAAAGGAAATAAATTAAAATTATTTAGACATACCTGTACAAATTATTTACTTCTGAAACTGCTATACACCTTCTCTACTTCTTTACCTTCCACGAGTCAGCTGTCAGTCAGTCAACGGCTTCTAAGTCACAGTCGCAACTGACAACACTTTACATCCGAATGTTGAACAACACCGACCGTTGCCTTTAGGCCTCTCTACCTACCGCATCCCCACCACACTTGAACCGACCTACAGCCTACAGCATCCTGTTATCGCTGCAAACAGTAATTTACTTAGTTTTGTCTATTATTTAGGAAATGCTCGTTAAACGCTCTAAAAAATTTGCCGACAAATATTAATCGTTTCTTTATTATTATCATTATCACTATTACCATCTCAAGTTCTTTTGTGTTGTCAGGAACAAGAATAGAATTTCCTTCGACTTATGAAGACAAAAAGTAATTTATTCCACACCGCATCTTGTGTAAAGCGGCTAATGTGACTTCGTTAAAATTTTAACAGCGGTAACAGTATCAATTTTAACATTTAACTTTAGAAATAAATATAAACATCGTGATAAAATTACTCAATGACACTGCGATAGTAATGTATTAATTTAGTTGTGAATAACTACGAATATTATTTAATATTTTAGTGTATCGTTTCATTACTGTTACTGCTGTCACTTCCTTCAACACTTGTAAACGTACCTTCATCCCTGATTATTTTTTTATCATGTTATTTTTTAACTATAAGGACGAAAAAAAGGGTTACGTTTTATCTTTGTATTTTATAACTTTGTTACGACCAGGGATATTAGTAATATCTTAGCGTCAACACTAAAAGTGAAATTTAAGCGACTTATTCGCGAATGCAATTCTTGGAATTCTACGAATGCTCGTTTTTTGTTACAGATCGTTAAGCTTTGGCGACCGTTGAAATATACTCAACTGTGACTGAAAAACGCAACCGGCTGTATATGAAGCTCGATTATTCTCAGTCCTGGAGTTTTGTGATACGTACTAATTATCGGGATAAATATATTTAATTTACTCTGATAGCGACTAAGAAAATTGGTGCACTTATAAAAATAATTCTCGGTTACGTTTGTAAGATGGAGTTTTACGTAAAGAATGTATAAGCCCAGATGTAAACGTTTTAATAATCCTTGTCAGATAAGGGAAGATAAGGGAAACCTCTTCTGCTTAATTTTCACCTATTTATATTACCCTCAATTTTATTTTATCACTCGGGAAAATAAAATATTCATCATCAGGTTTCTGAAAAAATTGACTTATTAATCAGTTAACGTAAAGATTCCTCTTATTCATTTGTATTAACTGAAAAAAATTCAGTCGGTTCGCGATCAGAACTCCTAATGGTTGCGATGAAGAGATGTTTTAATTTTAAATACGATCTTAAAAACCGTAGCAAAGTTAACCGTAATTGTATAAAACTCCG
This sequence comes from Lycorma delicatula, assembly GCF_047948215.1. NCBI lineage: Eukaryota > Metazoa > Arthropoda > Insecta > Hemiptera > Fulgoridae > Lycorma > Lycorma delicatula. Next base: position 259,318,663 of record NC_134455.1, on the reverse strand, counting down.
AATTTTCATTACGTAATCAAACCGTTAATGTTTATAACGTTTGAGGTTACGGAATGTATGTCAAAACTTATAAAAACACAACAGGCAATTAACTTTTACTTTTTTTATGCTGATTGTTAAGAGGAAACAGTTTTAACAAGAGCCTCCTACTTTCCATTATTATATTTTACCTAATATACAACCTATTCTAGATAATTTACTCAGTACGCGTACTTCTACACAAACTCCTAAAAAGCCCACATGCGAATCAGAAAAATAAACTGCATATATTCAGGTAAAAATACTGTCGATTGATGATGCTCCTGTTCAGACGCAGGGTTATTTAAACGAGGAACTTTAAATTTTATTTAAAGGACTTTTAATTTTTAAGTCATTCAGACTGCTGCACACAGCTCCGTACGGCTCACACAGCTCCTGGCGGCTCACTCGGCTCCATCCACGCTAATAGCAAAGCTTTACTTTACGCTGGCTCGTATTAAAACAGTCAGTCTTAAAAATTAATCTCTACCACACACAGACAATCGTTTTTTCCATAACTAGGTATGGAAAAAAGCGATACATTTACTGTTTGCATAATTTCTTTTATAATTACCATATACCTATTAATGCGCATTATTTTATTTAAATATTGCTAGTGAAATAAATTTTTATTTTAAATAATTCTAGATTGATTATATCTCGATTCTAGATTGATATTATATCTCGATGATGGGTAGCTTCAAATCAGATAGTGAGTGGAATATTTTTGTTTTTCATTTGCAGTTATTTCCGATAGGGCCTTCTCACTACCTTTTATATGTGCTTTGATTCTTATAGATTTTTTAATTTTTATAAAAAATACTCGGTGACTAAATAATAATCTTTTCTAGTGAAAAACTTTTACAAGAAAGCTTCACTACTTTTTTGAAAAAGTTGTAACAAAAATTCGAATAGATTTAAGAAATTTGGGTAATTTTTAAAGTAGCTCTCATACCTTTCTTTAATACGAAAACGTTAATCTAAATTTAAAAAGTTTATTTATGTAAATTGCTTTTGATATGTATTACGCATATATCAGCAGTTTACGGATGTTTTAATATTTATTCTTTTTTTTTTTTTAACAATAAGAATCATTTTTGGTTATTTTATCTGTGAATAAATTAGGCTAGTATTTATAAAATACGTAAATAAAAGAAAAAATTTTAAGAGTAAAGGAATGTTGAGCGGAAATTTATTCGTAATGAATTATCGATTGCTAATCTTTATTGTTATTTTTTCTAACACAAGAAAAATAAAATATTAATGGAGGTGACCTTTTTAGTACATTTACTAATTATAATTGTTTTAACAACGACTAATTTAGGCTGCAATAATTATTTTTTATCCATTATTAAAAGTTATTAATTTAATAAATTGAATTTTACATTTTGAAATTACTTCCATTATAAACCGAATAAAATGTTAATGTTTTAAGATTAATTTAATTATTACGCTATAAATCTTCTTAAATGAGAAAGTTTTTCTTCACCTTTCTTACACAAAGTTCTCTGAAAAGAACTTAATTAGTAAAATTAGTATTATGTAACAGACGACATTTAAAAAATTTGATTTGGCCAATATCTGATTCACTTCTCCATCAATAACAATATAAAAAAAGTTGAATTGAACGTACCCTTACATTTATTTCTTATATTTATCTTTATTAAAAGTTAATAGTGAATTAGTTAATAAATTAATTATAGCTTGTCCAAGCCGGATTGGCACAGATCTGATCTAGGCGATGGTTGCCTAGCTAGCGCGTGGCTATAATATACTACTCGTGGAAGACAGTATACATACGGTATAATAAATTTTATGGTATATATACGGTATAATTTTTTTTTTATCTTATAGTAATTTTTTTATATTAATTTACGGTATAAATTATTTTTTAGTACTTCTTATACTAATGTTTATTCCAATCGATAAACAAATTCACATCTAATTTTTTAATTATTTTTAGTTTTATACTTATATAAAAAAATAAATAAATTTTTAACCAAATAAAACAATTCAACAGTTTTGGGAAAATTTAGTGCTTTTTAACCAGATCCGAATTTTCGAACGAAAACGTAAATATCTCGAAAACGGTCGGTCCTAGAGTTCTGAAAATTTTTTCAACCACCCACTACAATACCCCATCCGCTCACATTGATAACTGTCGAATGATAATGTTTTAAAGTGCCCCCAGGGCGCCGTTCGGAAATTGTTGAGGGGGTACGATGGGATGCCACCGTAATATCTCGGCAACCGCTCGTCCGATTTTCACGATTCAAACGGCGTATGTATCAGCAGGTCGAGCGCTAACTGTTTAACACATCGGGTACTCTCTTGGTCGACCGGATCTTGGTTATCCGGAAATTAAATCGTTTAGTCCTACTTTTTGATTGTACTCACCCACCTCCCGTTAAAGCCCATCAGGGCATGGAACGGGAGGGAGGGTGGTATGGCGACCGGAACGTCACTAGGCAGGAGTCTTCCCCTACGGGGTTGGGATGTACTCACCTACCGTAAAACGTACCGATCCGATTTTCGCTAAATACGCTCAAACCTGTGCGCTAGTACAGCTGTAAGTATAAACTTATGAAGACTAAAAAGTACAAAATAAAAAATATGTAAATACCACTCCTAAATTAAACGCACTAAAAGGTAAAAAAGTTTATGACAGTATCTCCGAATAGATTTGACAACATGCTTTGATGGTGATATGTAAGATTATGCGACAGTAATAGCTTCAAATTAAAAATATGATGTATTTGCCAATTTTTTCATATGCCTGATGAATGGACTAAAGAACGGGGTGCAAACATGAGTACCTCATTCCATAGCGAGAAGAAATTAATTTTTTTCCGTAGCTATTTCACCAGTAATTCGTTAAACTGTTCTTTTTGGGACTCCTGTGGCAGACGCAACACATTCTACAACTTTTTTGGGGTCACTAAACAACATTCCAACTGCAGCTTCTCCTGCCATGTAATTAAAAACGTTGTGTATGATTTCTTTCCCTTGGCGGTGAATACCTTTTCCACGTAAATTAGATATAACATGCAAAATAATAAAATAAATAAAGCTACCAGAAAAATAGAGCCGACAAAAATGTAATAATTTAACGCAAATAAATTACTTTTAAAATTTTACTTAAGACTTCAACTACTTTCAAGAATTGAAACTCAAAGAACGCTATAATCGGACCGTATCCTTATACTCTTTGGATACACACAATTAACTGGACAAGTTTTAACTGCAAATACAATATAAATTATCATCATTTACAAAAACAAGTTAGCCTCTGAATGAATCAGATCATTTGAATGTTTAGAATGACACATCGGTAGGTTATTATTCACATAAACCTGAATAAATAAATTTTTCTTACGTATGACTCATAACCTAGACTAGCGTACGGTTGTTCGATACTCCCAGAACAAAAGGCGAAGAGCTAACATAAACAGTAGACATCAGTCTTCTGCGTGTTTGGCTTGAATATTTTATAGTTATAAAACTATAAATAAATACATTTGCCGAAACACTAATCAGTAATAGCCGATTAGTCTGCATAATATTGCATAACTTATCTACTTCAGTATCTAAAAAAGAAATAAATTATTGATTTAATAATATATAAACTCAGGATTAAATAAGTAATTAGTAAATACAAGACGTGAATTTGTTAATTGATTGGAATAAACAACAGTCGCGCCGTAAACATACTGTCTTTAATCGAATAGCGTCATAAACCCGTTCTCGGTAGGCAGCAAGATATACAGCTATGCTGTTCATCAGATCTGTGCCAATTCGGTTTGGACAAACTATACTAAAATAAGTTTCTACAGTTACAGCAGGTCTTCGTAACGCAGACATTCTGACTTCTTCTGTTCTATTCATATTTAAAAAAATTCCTATTTCATTTTATTTTGTATTATAACGTTTGAATTACGCGGCTGGAAGCTGTGTCATAATGAGGGTCATTATGATACAGTTTTCACTATGATAAAGGTGTTCAACCGATCAAAAGCCTACTCTTTTCAACCACTCACCGATCAGAAGCGGGTATTGTTTAATGTGTAAGCTGTTTTTTTTTTTTAATCCGATTTATTAATTAGCAAACAGAGGTTCATTTAAAAGAACACCGATAGGAAACTAAGTTTCTATATTACACTGTTTATCCTTATGTTAATTACGTCGGATTCTGAGGAAATGTCTTTTAACGCCAATCGAAATTAAAGAAAAAGCAGAACTTATGACTAATAACCTATTACCACAAAAATGTACTGATTAATGTATTTTTGAAAAATTAAAAAAAAAAACTTTTTCCGTAAACAATGTATTCTACGATCGATTTAAATCAATAATCCCAATATTTTGTCAGCTGTTAAAAAAATACGGTATGCAACACTCCATAATGACCATTAATGGACTCTTGCGAAGTTTACGACACTCGCCAAGGCTTGTGTCGTAACTCAATTCGTATTTGTGCCATTAATGAATTGATATCATTATAGGCTCGTTGTATAATGCACTATTAAAAAGCATTTAAATTTTTATATAACTTTCAGATTACATTCCCTCAAACGGTAAACACTAAAACTGTTCAGTAGCGTCCTATGAAGTCTCAGGAAAATATCTTCAGAAAGCACTATTAACTCCATTTACAACTACAGTAACCTACTCCTAACAACTAAGATAGTAGAGACCGTCAAATTCAGTTCAAAGTAACTATTTTTCCAAAGGAACCGTATAATAATTATAATCCTTATTGTTTATTTTGTATCGATGAGCAACGGTTCTTCAGCACTTTTCCAATAAAACAATTACCTTCTTCTTCTTTATAATAAAAAAGTATTAGAACACTTTCAGAATGCATTATTTGATTCACTAATAAAATTTATCAACCATTTTTTTACCACAAACATAATAAGTCTGTAAAATATATATCTCAATGACGTATATGCAAACAATGTCGACGACATTGTTTAACCGGTTCCGACAAAAATCTAATCTATGATTAGATTTTTGTCGGAACCGGTTATTCATGGATTCTTAAGCTTCTGTGGAAACAAATTTTTTAGTGTGCGTGAACGTCCACCACACATGCACTCATAGACTTTAGAAAATTAATTAAAATAGATTCTGAAGTGCTAAAGACGTAGCCTATATATGAATATACAAAATTAAAGTCTACTCTTTTCTGTTGTTGCAAAGTTCCCAGTCCTCAGAGAAAGAAGATTAAAATAGAAATAACATTTTTTTTTTTTTTAAAGAGATTAATGAACTAAGTTGAAATTTATAAAAACAAACTAATGAAAATAAAAAACCGCAGAATCATTTCATTTAACTGTAAATAAATGGTAATTAATCGGAGCGCCAATTATTAGTGTGCAAGAACAATTAATATAATATACGTACTCATATTTATTGACATAAGAGTACCAAATTTGCAATTACAATAATTTATTGCAGTATCGGTTTGAAACCAGTAATATGAATCTTGCCATTATAATGTATAAATAAAACAATAAATTAATAATTTACATAAAAATAGTATATCAGATTAATATAATTTTATTATTTCATTACTAAGAAAGAAAAAGTTAATCGTTTTTTGCGCCTTTACACATCCATTATCAAACCAGAAACGTCCGTGTCATGGTAACTGTACGGTGAAATTAAATATTTTGTTTTTTCTTCCTATTGTTAATAATAACAATACTGCTAATGAGATAATGATACTGATGATGAAACAATACTGTCAGAAATAGCTTACAAATCTTTTTGAGGTATTTCACTCATACAATGTAAATAAAATTAATTGAGGAATGCTTCAGAATAACTTTTCATCGCATGGTTTTAATGATTATAAATGTTAAAAATAAACGAGTAAAATAAATATTTTATTAAGATCAATAAATAATTGCATAATGCAGAGAATACATCAAGAACTTCAGAGTACTAATCCACGGATAAACAAAGAACTACCCAAAATTTCCCGGAAAGAAATCCTTAGGTGAGCCTTAATCAGAGCAGCACTATAATTTAAAGATTATGAAATAGAAAATAGAGGTGGTTTAAGTTCTATATTGATATATACATACATATATAATGAAGTGTACAAATAACAGTAAAACAAATTTAAGAAGGTAATAAATATTGTAAATCCCAGTACGTAATTTGAACTTTATTATTAGGAACGTTTTAGAGGATTAAACTGTTTCCCTCATTTTATAGAGAGAAATATAATATAAGCAGTGAAATATAATACTACCTAAATACTACTGTGACAATGCACTAATAAACATATCACATATCACCTATTGATTACTTTAAGACAGTGAAAAAAGCAGTGGTACTCTTAAATCACTAATACAAACACACATATTTTACAAAATACTAATGTTAAAATATTCGCAATGATTGTTAGTCTTTAGCTTTGTTATTTAATTCTATTTATTCGTTCATATCACATATTTCATTACTTAATAATTGTGTGTCTAACCTTTTTTTAGAGAATTACACAATACAAAAAGTGATTACTCATTTATTTCCCTTGTCATTCTAGGACGCTGGCGAGGAAAAAAGCTGACTGTTATCGTTAACCAAAATGTTATAAAACCTATAACCTGTTGTGTTTCAATTTGAGAAAAAATAAAGATGACGCATACCTTTAGCGTTCCACTGGCAAGCCCCCAACTAAAATTTGGTACTGGTAGTCTCTTGACCTCCTCAAAAAGATACCGATTCGTTAAAAAGCTAAATTTTGTATTTAGTTACGCATAATATACCTAACTATACACCATGAAAATCAAAACCCCATATCCTGTCCACAATATTTATTTGCCTTATGGTTGTTTAAATAGAAACCGTACGTAGATAATCATACAGCAATCGCTGATGTGGCATCAAATATAAAATTTATTATGTTAATACGTTAATAATTTCAAAAAATAATAAGGTAATGCTATTTAGTTTACATTTGCGTTTACTATACAAATTTTATTTATTCAGGTTGTATAATAACGAAACATAGTGATTACTACCTCGCAAATGAATTGATATTAGTAAATAAAATTGCGATTAGATATTAATGAAAATTAACTGTAGTAAGAAAACAATTAGGCATTACATCGTCTTTATAAGCAGCAGCTCATAGCATGAGCTGTTTCGCTTAAATTATTGCGTAAAATAACGTTGTTTTTTCTCTATCCATACCAGTTATTTAAAAGAATATTGGTTTTTAAATACCATTCACCCCGTCGTAATACTGGTTACTATTAATTATTATTCTCGCTTCCTTTTTCAGCGCATCAAAAAGAAGAGATCATTTTTTTAATTTAACATGGTTGACAGCTGGAAAACCGTTGAATGGCTAAATTTGGCGAAAGCAGTAATAAAAGTATTATTAACTCTCAATCAATACGACGTACTTTCCGAATTCTTTATGTGCATTTCAGACGGGCGTTCTATCGTGTAAAATTTTAAAATATTTAAAAAGGAAGATTTCTTTATAGTTTTTCTTCAATTGTTTTAGACAAAATTAGCCAATTAAAAGAACTCTGTATATTTTTAAAAAAAATCTAAATCTGAACATGAATCAAACTGATTTTATAATTCCAAGCGAAAGGTTGAAAATCGTATTTATAAAGGCACACGAATTACCAGAAGCCTACGTAAGCACCGATCAAATATTTCTGGTAGCGGAAATAAAACTAATATTGAAAAGAGTTAAAATAATGCATAAAGTAAAGAAAAGAAATGGAATTTGGAAATAATAGCAATTGGAAAATATATAGTAAAAGAAAGAATAAAGTATGAAACAGTAGAAGGTAGAAGTATTAAAGGTAAGAAACAGAAGACAATAGGGCCAATGAATTTTAGGTGAATATGAAAAATTCCATAAAAACAGCAGTAGAAAATACATCGGCTTCATTTAGGAAAGAAATATAAAGAGGCGAAGAATAGAAGAACAGAAGTAAATTCAATAAGAGGAAGGTTGAAGAACGTAAGAGAATATAAAGAAAATATATAATAGTGAATCAAGAGGAACAACACAAAAAGAAAGAAAAAAATGACTTAGAGATGAATATTTAGATTTTTCTGGAATGCAAAATACGGATAAATTAATGCGTAAAAAATAATTTGTGTCATGGGATAAGTGAAGAGTACAGACAGTATAGAAGAACAGGATTAAATTGAAGAGAATGAATAATTCTAAAATTGAAAGTTATATAAGCAATAAAAGATATGAAGATATGGAAAAGTTGTGGAGATAAATGAGCAGTCATTAGAAGCGATTAAATTCTTGACTGAAAAAGATTACGAGAACTGGTGAAATTGTGTTTTCTGACCCCCAGAAAGGTTTAAGTAAAGTGTCGAAATCTAAAGACAAGTAGCTTAATTTTGCATTCAGCAAAAAATCTTTGGCAAATTCTGAACAGAAGGCTAAGAAAATAATTGAGGAAGCAGTTACCGAAGAAAAATATTGATTTATGGAAGAGAAGAAATACACTGAATATGTCTGGGCTAGTAAGAGCTATTGGTGAGAGATGTATGAGATATCGGTAAAGAAAGAAATAGTGTATGTTTTAAAGATCTCGAAAAAGTATTCATTTATGTGCGTAAATTAATGAAAGTATTAAGAAGCCAAATATTAAATTTTAAAGGGAGAAGATTAGTTAAAGAACTGTAACTAAATCAGAAAACAGCCGTGAAATAAAAGATGCATAAACTGAGTGATTTGGCCTAAGAAGACTTATTCTGCTTATCCTGTATTTATTTATTTTTTTCAGTTACTTTTGTTATTACTATTTCATTTTCATTTAGGATGATATCGGGGTGAGTTTCAGGATCAGAATTTGAAGAGTTTAGTCTGTCAGTAAAGTAGCTTAGCATAATATCGCTGTCTTGGAAGATATTACAGTTAAAGGGATAGACCCCCTCCGCCGGTTCTTTTAAAAATTAGACGGACAAGTAGCTAAAGCAATCTGTTTCTTACGACTAGTGGAATATCATAGACGGTTAATGTACGACCGGCATTATTCGCTATTCACGAATCACAAGCATTATTTACATATTTCTATAACGGTCCATATGCTTTTGTCCAGCGGCTGTAACTTATGCGAACAATGCGGTGGAAATGAAAAAAACTGTAAAACTAAATTAAAATCGATTATGTAGATTCAACCTGATCATTGCAGTAAATGCAGTGCAGCGGTTTTCCATTACAAAAAAATTAAAGACGGAATTCGGTTTTTATTAAATGCCTGATATAACTGCAATCGTAAAATGGTTTCAGAAAAAATTCATGAAAAACCAACAATATCTGAGGATATTTGCCCGATTTTATATTGGTGGTTTTATGTTTTATTAGTCGTTTTTTTTTTGTTTTTTTTGTTTTTTTGTTTTTTTTTTTACTATTATGGGAGAATTTAAATCTGTAGCTAAGAATAAAAAACTTCATAGTCAAACAAGTGAATGTGTCAATAATATTTATTATAACTTCATGAAGAGAAAAATCTCTAAAGTTAGTAAAATTAACAAACAAATATATAATAAGCATCTAAAACTTACTGTATTGAAAATTAGTTTTCGTTCGCGTATGAAATTGTATTGAAAAGTTTTTACCCCTGACGGCGCTAATCAAACGCCGTGAAGTAAACTCCATCAATATGAGTAAGCAGGTAGGTAAGGAAGCTAACCCTTCTTTTGACTCCGGTGTACGTTCCACTGCAGGTCGTGGAACTACCCAGTCTCAACTAGTCTGGGCAACAGACGCGACCGGTAGAGATGATATGAGATAGAGAAGAAGCGGCCCATTTGGGGATGAAGCGCTCTCGGCGATCATTCATCAAAAGCTGCTTGAGGAACCTGGTTAATATGAGTACTAAGAGGTCGGGGAAGCCTACCGATGCGGTTAATCGGTGCCCCGTCATGACATTGGACTCTTATTGGTGGTGGCGCCACTCTACCAAAGTGTTTTCAAAGTTTTGAAAATGACAGGTTCAAAACTTCTAAAAGAAAGAAGAGTGCATAACTGTCAAAACCGCAGTCATGTTTGCCCAACATAACGAAAGCCAGTACAGTGGAACTCAGCTTAGATTACTATTGAATTTTAAGGAAAAGATACTAGTTTAACGGTTGTACTGAAAGCAATGGATTTCAAGTGATGTAGAACTAAAATTAATAGAAACCTTTAACTAAAGCAATTACTAATTACAAAAAATGTAATGTTCAATTTTTTATTTGGACAAATCGTATATTCTTACTTTAAATTTTGACTATAAAGTCATGGTCCGATGATAGCAGGACTTTTAAGTGCCGATTAATAAAGGGAATAGTTTAATAGTAATCCAGTTCGGAAGAGAAATTGGGGGTTCGTTCCAAACACGATGTTAACCCGGAAAGTCAGTTCAAGTAGCGGTGACAATGAATATGAAGGTAAACAGTTCTATGAAATGGCATCTGAAAAATTAATTCCCAACTTTCCTCCCAAGTCAGTAGTAGTCCTCGATAACGCCACGTATCACAACTCGCTAGTTGATAAAGTTTTGAGTAATTCCAACAAAGGTGACATGACTGACTGAAAGAGAAAGTACTACATTCAATTTATTTCTAAAACCCAATCTACAGTTACATGAATCGATTAAATTACATAGAACTAGACAAAGACGAATGAACTTTAGGTGAAAAAAATTGAAATCGGGTTCTTATAATTCCGCTTTACCGGCTTGGAAAGACATGTGACTAGTCATAAAAGAACATTTCTGATGTCAGGTATCCAAAAATTAACTGATAATAAAGTCAATACAATGAATAAAGATGATTGAAACCCTTATTGTGAAAAAGTGAAGCTGATTATTTATAATTTGAGGCATTCTTTAACAAATGAAATTACGGAAAAAATTATTATACGTATTGAGTGCGATTGTGAAACTGATTTTTACAACGAAAACGGCAAAAATAAAGAAAACGCAGAAGAATTGAATGTATGAGACAAATTTAAGTAAGTTTTTATTTGTTATTAACAATTAAAACAACGGTAAAATTAAATTTAATGTAAAAAGGCGTAGTATCAAATATAGAAGAATTTTTTTTATTTATAATTTTTTAATTTAATGTTTATGATAATTAAAATCAGGTTTATTTAATCATTTATTAGGGAAGGTTTAGCAGAGAGGCACCTATTACGATACTGGCTTTATTATTATATTACTAGATAGGATTGTTATTCTTCTGTCGATTAATGTTTTTAAATAAAACAGCAAGGTGATTTCGCCCTCATTCATCCAACTTACATATTTCTTCGGCGCACTGTAATGCGTTGGTATTGCACATTTCTAATCATTGAAATGGGTACAAGATAGCCCACCACTCAATACGAGCAGAAAGTGGTGTCAAACTGAAACACCAGTAAACTAAAACAGTAGTTTTGATCTGTTAGGAATGATATTAGTAACATTTATATAAAACTTTAGCTCAAAATTATTCATACATTTGCCGGATATTTTTAGATAATATTTTTATTAATAATAATGTAATGCATAATAAATAATTAACTATTTTTTATATTAATTTAATATAATATATAATTGTATAATATTTTTGTTTATATTCCGGCGTATAAATCAACCCCTACATTTTTGGTTCCGAAATCTCGGCTTATAAGCTACGATTTAAGTTACATAATGCCAAAACAAAATAAAAAAATAAAGTTTGAACGGCGTTAATTAACAGATCAAAGATCGGTACAGACAATTCATATTTACGGGCCCAGACGATGATCTGACAGCCTATTTTAATCCCGAAAACCCGTTTAACGAGTTTAGATCTGAAGGAGAACTAATTAAATTTGAAGTGAAATATACATAGGCATAATAAATATGTAACAATTATTACAAGCTTAGCCGTTTTATAAAAACGTTTCTAGCGAAACAGTAGGCTTTGATTTTATTTTAGAAGAGATCAACTTATCCAAAGAAGATTTATCATCTGAGTACAGATCAAAAAGTTTTTTTCTGGACCATAAAACTACTTTTATCACTGGATCATAAATCGGAAATCATATCTACTTGAGAGGACAGTGAAACTATAGTATCCATTTTAAAGTCAGATAATTACACCTATCCAGTAAATAAACTTTTGAGATGCTAATGTACAATTTTCTAACCCTGTTAAACAATTATCATCGAATACAAATAAGTGATATTATCTGCAAAGAGGGTAGGAAACAACGAACAGTCTGAGATTTTGAAGATGAAATCTAAATACATGAGAAAATCATCACTGACAGTTCAACATTATTTTTCTATTAATCGGGTAACCAGAAAGCAAGGCTTTAATCAGTCATTCCTAAAATGGTGAATTCATAGTTAACGTATATTTTGCAGTTCAGATGCGATAAAGTTAAAAATTGGTTCTGATATTAACTGCGACAAAATCTGAAAAATTGGAATTTTTTTTAACCAGCCCTAAAAAGGCTTGTTGTTAATTCAAATCGAAGTGACTCAAACTCTTATTACTCTACGCTCTGTTTAATATTCTTAGTTGCAGAGGACCACTCGTTTATTTAAGATAACTGAGGGGAAAGACGAGATCATTTATGCGAAAGACCTTGTAGAATACGCCTCTTTCGTGCAAAAGCTAAAGAAAGCATTCACGGGGTAATTCTACCAATTTCTTTTTAACCGAGAAAACAGCACAATAGCAATAAAAACATACACGACTAAGATAACACTTGCGGTTATCTTAGTGAGTATTATGACAATAATCCTCACAAAAATTAAACTACAAACCCGATTTGCAGTTGTAAGAAAATTATCAGATAGCGTACGTGAAGTTACTTTGAGACTACTAAACCCAACAATCACAAACAACAGACGTATGGTAAAAGAAAGCCTTATAGGAAAGGTAGCGAAAGAGTAACATGAGCTAATGAGGCCAAATTAGCTAATGCCTAATGAGCTAATGAGGCCTAATTAGCTAATGCCTAATGAGCTAATTAGGCGTTTGCGGGTTTCCGTTCATTGCTCAATCAGAATCAAGAGCGAAAAAGAATAGACGATGCATATTCGATGTTTCGAGTGGATACTTTGAATTCTTGAAAAGAAAATATCAGCCCATAAGCGAACCACAAAATTTTATGAAACTTATTACTGGACTTCCCTTTTAACTATCATTATAATGATGAAATTGAGAAAAGTTGTTTTTCCAGTATACATTCTAAAAATGCTAGAAAATTTTCAAAAACTTATCATGTGGAAGAAGAAATTTTAAAATTAAAGTAACTTTTTCTTAACTGGTAGTAATTCATATATTTCGTTCACAGACTGAATTTAATCTTATGTATGTTCTCTTAAGTTCGAAAAGGCACAGAGATGCAAAACAATGAACCTGACAATTCAATAATCGCATGTAATAAAAATTAATACTAATACCAATTAATAACAGGTAATACATGGAACCTAAGACTTCTGCAGGGCTCCTGGATTCTACTTAGAGTGAGGGGGTTCATTTTACTTGGATTCTTAAAAAGAAGTTTAATTTCAACCATTTAGTTCCGGCAAAGAATACTAGCTAATTCTTACCAGATGCTGGTACAAAAGGTACCAGCAACTGGTAAGAGTGATACCACAGGACTTATTTAGTTTATCGTGCATTTATTACAATATTTATTACTACACAATAGTACGTATTCACAAATTTTTCCATTTACTAAATTACACCGAACAAATACACATCTTATACAGGCTCATTCACGGGAACCGGATGTTTTTGAGTGGGTTGTACTCGGGCGTTCGTGGTGGGAGGGGTACGTGGCTGGTGTCTAACGTTTCCTTTGTTCATAGCATTTACATTATAATCGTTGAGATGGAGCCGTGGACGCTAGACCAACACCTGTACGCGTATGACAGTTTTGTGCGAAATGACGAATCCGTAACTGCTGTTCAGCGAGATTTCCGCCGTCAGTTTAATATCCATCGTAATGCAAGTGTCCCTTCTCGTAACACAGTATTGCGATGGGTAAACAACCTTCGAACAAGTGGTTCAATATTAAAGAAAAGACAACCGGGTCCCCGACGAATTGCTAGCCCTCCGGAAAACATCGAACGAGTAAGGGGAAGCCATTGTCAGAAGCCCACGCCGCTCTATTCAGAGGCATTCAGCAGCGCTTCAAATGAGCACAAGTACGGTAAGAGGAATTCTGCATACAGACCTGCATTTCCATCCTTACAAGATAGCTGTCGTGCAGCAGTTAAACGAGCAAGATTTCACGCAGCGATTACAATTTTGTCGACAAATGCTTACCATTTTTGAAGAAAATGAAAATTTGTTATTGTTAATGAGTGACGAAGCCAATTTTCATCTGAATGGCTTCGTCAACAAACAGAATTGCCGGTATTGGGCAGAAAGAAACCCACATCAGCTTTACGAGAGACCACTTTATAGCCCAAAGGTGACTGGCGTGCAATAGGAAAGGTCGGCGTTATTGGACCATATTTTTTTGAAGAAAATGACACTGCCGTAACTGTAACAGCTGATCGTTACATTGCGATGTTGAATACGTTTTTCATCCCTGAGTTACGAAACCGGGGAATCGATTTTCAAAATGTGTTATTCCAGCAGGATGGAGCTACAGCGCACACAGCGAGGGCAACGATGGTTGTTCTCCGTAACTTGTTTCCGGGACGGATCGTTTCCAGATTCGGCGACATTCCTTGGCCCCCTCGGTGCCCCGACTTGAGTAGTTGTGTTTTTTTCTGTGGGGGTTTCTGAAATCGCGTGTGTACGGCAATAAACCGCGTACATTAGAGGACCTAAAGATCGCAATTCGTCATCACGTCATCCAGATTGATGTAGACATGCTGCAAAGAATTGAGGGCAGTTACCGTGAAAGGCTACAACAATGTATTGCCCAAAATGGACATCACTTGCCGGAATTTTTAATTCATCGTCGACCAACACCTGGAGAAAACCAAGAAGAAGAAGAAGTTCCTGGCCGCCTCAACGTGGGACCTCCCGGCGGATGCCAACATCCCCGCTGCCGGAGCAGCAGGCCTGGTCGGCTCGCCGAAGGAGCCGCTGGATGCGGACGCGACCGTCAGCTCGCCGGGCTTTAATCGCCCTGGCCGGTGGACTCAGCAGCAGGAGCCGATCCAGCCTGAGTTCGCTCGGGGAGAACCGCCTCGGCCGCGCCGGCAAAGGACAACCGACGCAGACCCGACACTGTGGGGCTATGGGGGCCACCACTGCCACGCTGTAGTAGGGACCCAACTGCCGCTGAGGGGAAGTCCGGTCTGATTTCAATGGACGAGCCGCAACTCCCCGACTTCGCCGAAGACCAACTTCCGGATCCAACAGCTCTTCTCAGAGCTATCGCAAAAAACGGCCCTTTCAGGGCCACCACAAGTTATAAATTACGAGCCGTCGAAGCCATTCGACCAACAACAACAGCCCTTCTCAAGGCTACTACAACGGTATTATGCGCCACGTGCCGTCGAAGCCATTCGGCGACAATATATTTATAAAAATGTAATACTATTATATATTATTCATATTAGTATGTAATTCTTCTATGGTCGTACCTTTATAAGATAGGTACTTTGATTAATTAAATTAGTACCGTTCCCTTTAAGATATGTGATCTTTACTACACATAATTTTCCCGTCTCTATAATACTAATTATTTAAAATTAGTATAATATTGCTAGTACTGTGTAACTGCACACCCTATTTATTTACTTTACATTTGGATTAATTTTTCTATCTTCAATTTAAGTAGCAGTGAAGTCATCCGTCACGCAAGAGAGTAGTAAGTACATAATAAATATTTTTACTTTTCTCAGTTAAAAAAAAATGGGGTGTGGGATTTTTTTTGAATTTCTCGACGTTTCATGACCCAAGGACCTAAAAAAGAAAAGTAAGTGGGAGTAATGCTCGTCCGTGAGTTAGCGTGTTTAAAAGTTAATTATTTTTGACTGAAAGAAAAAATAATTTTGACGAAATTTTATACAGACTCGTGTATATGGGGCAATTTATTGGTAAAAATTTGTCAATATCTCCAGCTGGTGGTGGTGGAGGGGAGGGAACTGTGTGGTCAATTTTATCAAAATTTTACAAACATAAACCCATTTTATATTAAGATCTCGCGCATGCTTATTTTAAAATAAAAAAATAAAATTCTCAAAATTACCCCTTCTCTAAAAGTTGAAAAAAGCAATTTTTTTATTTAATGGATATATTTTAACCGAATTTTTTTAAATGTCTTCCTAGACATAATAGTAGTGGTAGCTATCCGAAAAATATTTTGGAACAATATTGGAAATAGAACATCATAAAGCTATAAAAATATCGATTTTTTTTTTAATTTTTTAAAACTTTTGGGGTTTATTTAAACATAATAAACTTTTAGTAATAATATTTCAATAAAATTTCATCATAATTCAACCCCCCCCCCCACCACCAAAAAAAGAAATCATAGGTAACTTTTTATTGGTTGTACATTTTTTAGCAGAATTTTTTTTAGTTTCTTCCACATAACATAGTAAACGTAGAAAATTCAAAAGATTTTCTTGGAAGGTGATTTTGAGTGTTAGGGAGCAAAAAGATAATTTTAAAAATGCCAATTTTTTTAATTTTTAATATTTTTGTGGTTTATTTGATCAGATAATGATAACTTTACAATAAAATTTCATTACAAATTATCCTCACCCCAAAACAGAAATTTTATGTAATTTTTCTCTCGTATAATTATTTTTCCACTATATAACAATAAGTAACAACTTCCAGGAAAGTATTAGAACTTTGATGTCAGGTGTCTTTTATTATATGAGAAGTCCATGAAGAACGTTTTATAATTTTTACTTTCCCATCTGTGTAGCAGCTATAGCAAAGTTATAGCTATATATAGAAGGGAAGTATGGTGATCGGTCAAAATTCGGCATATCCAGTTTTCATGTTGGCGTATAAATCGCCTTATATCTCCAGAACTACTTGACCGAATTTCACCAAACTTGGCAATTGTATTTCTGTAACAGGGACATTAACGCTATTAAATTTTCAATTCAAAAGGTCAGGCTGTGCGGGATGCAGGGGGAAAATGAAATCGTCTCCAGATTTTTCATAATTAAGATTATATATATTTTTTGAATATTAATAAACTTTTGTAAAAAAGGGTTTTGCTAAATTTCACCCCCACCCCTAAAAATGGTTTTCATTTTGAAGAGGCAGTACAAGGAGTGATTTACCGTTGCATTTTTTAAAAATATCTTTGTGAAAAATTATTAAAAAAAATATTTTGTGTTAAAAGAATTTTGCTAAATTGTACCCCCACGCCAAAAAAATAGTAATAATTTTGAAACGTTGTAGAAGGCAGTACAGTGGATATTTTTCATAGCAGCTTTTTTTTCTATTAGCATCTCGTTGGATCCACAGATTTGTTCCCCATCAAAGTGGGGTCTTAACCCAGCCATCCCCTTACACACCCCGCATCTTACTTAGCGGCCGGACTACTGCTGTAGTAGAATTACTACAGCAGAGTGGTAAACTACTGAGTGGTAGAATTAAAAAAAATGAATATTATTTAAAGTGTAAAAATTTATTTAAAGGAGCCGCTAGTACCGTCCCAACGCGCGAATAAAATACAGTATGTGCGCGCGCTTTAGTTGGAATCATTTAATTAAATAAACAAATATTATTGTATTAAATAAAATGATAAATATTTTTAATTAAGTTGTATGTGTAAGCCGTACATCAGAAAACCACGTGACGGGAAAGTCCTACAACTGTGTTGTCAGCTTTTTTTGTATGTAAAGCGTAATAAATGAAATACTTCTGTTTAAAATTTTAACCATTAGTGTGAAAATCAAACTGTTGATACATGCAATATATCCGTCCTGAGTGAAAGTACAATTCAATGTGTTAGAATTATTATAATAATTGTATTAACAAAAAAAAAAACCAATGTAAAGAAAGGCTAAGTTACAAATTAAAACTAATACCAGGGTAATAAGTTAAAAATTTCGTGTAGTTATTAAACAATAACACTCGCTATTTCAAATCAATATTAAGAGAGTAAGAAAAAAGCACATAGTTTATACATCAATAAAGGTCTAAAACATACTACTTTAATAGGATTGCTCAGAATATTTGCTGACCCTAACACTTTGCTGAACAACCGACACTACTGCTCTGTTCTAAGAGTATTGTTGCTTTAAGTAAGTTAAAACAACTTTTGGCTTGGTATTGTACTAACACATTCTTAGCTATATTTTTTAGAACACACTACATGCTCCTGGCAGGATGTTTATGACAAAATAATCAAACCTATGTAAATGCCCATTTGAAAAAAGTGTTCATCAAGATTTGCCTTTAGTTAAAGGTTTCATTGCACTAAAATAAAAAAATAAAAATATTTAAAAAACCGATATCGTACTATGATCCAACAGAGTTATTACTTTCGAATCTGTACATAGTAGAGGAATATATTGTTTGTAATACTCTGCGTTAACTTTTAACCAGGAGTATACGTTTCTTAAAGGAAAAGAAACTGGTCATCTACCTCATAACTGTAGGCCTAATATACGTCTTGTCAGTGTTACTTAACCTTGATATAACAAATTGTGATGATACTAACGACGAAGGTCATGCCAGCCTTCAACTAGCAGCCTACAAGCCACATACACACAAGCAAATAAAAGAATAGATATTTCACATGGGAATGGGAGTTATTCGAAATACAGTACCGGTCTTAAAATACGAGTATTTTATAGTATTATAATACGAGTATACGAGTAAAGTATTCAATTTGCTGACAGACCTGCACATGTCTGCTACAGCAATAATGCATTCTGTTTGCAAACGATCGTTAAACAAAATGTAAAATAGCACCCACCCTTTTTGCGAACTTCGGGAGGAGATAGGATTTAACAGACAAAAACAAACAGGTCGTGTTACTAGACGTCATGATTATTCAGCTTTACAAATAAATGCTAGATACTAAATACAAATCCAAACAAAATAAAGCTTTCAGTACTGGACCAGAATTGTAAAAATTACCTACAGATTATTTGTTCCATGAGACGAAGTCTGGTTGCCTCGCAATTAAATTCACTTAACATAAAAAGTCTGTGGTATGTGCCGGAGTCAGCTTGACGTATTTTACTTCTTTTCTGCATCATCAGCAAGTGATATTAGTTTGTAATTGCTTGTCTAGTTATTAATATTCTACGCTTTTCTCTACGAAAACCAGAACAGCACAATAATTTTGTACAACATTACAAATTCATAATTAAAGATTATTACCTGTTGATAAACTAGTTAAATATCTTTTACGTTATTGAAAACGCTTTTAAAAATACATCAGATTGTAAAAGTACACTATAAAGAACAAATAATCCCGTAAAGTTGTTTATGTTATTCATTAATTTTTTCTTTCGTGTTGAATAACAATCTAAATATTTTCTAACTTCAGTTTTATTTAAAAATCATAACTATACACATTAAGTATTTTTCGATGATGAATTTAAAATGAAATATTTATGGATGACGAATTACGTTTAAAAGTTGTTAAAAGATGGAATTTATCTTTACTTTTCATTAAATTTTTCAGTCTTGAGTTTTAGCAATGAAATAAAATGTCAACTGTCAGCAGAAACTTGATGATACATCATCACTCGATTTGTTTTAACCTGATGATGAGACCGAACCCAACCGTGAAATCTTTAGTCTTTATTAATGATTTGTTAACAATCTGAGGGGCAAACTAAGCTGATGTAATATAGGCTTGTCTTTTCAGCGATCTCGGTGAATAATAAACAAAATATAATAAGGTTTGTCAGATGTACACATTGCCACTAACTGCGTTTATTTTGAAACCGGCGAAATCACACTTGAAATAAATTTTGAACGAGCACCAAACTTTATTTTAGTTGACAATTCATAAAAAACTAGACTTCATGTTGTCACGATGTAGAAACTTCTTTCTTTTTCATCTTAAAAAAACTATAAAAATCACGATTTTGTTAATAAAAATATTTTCTGGTTATTTTTTATGAAAAGAGTAGAAATAAAAAACTACTTTACAAAAATAAGTTGTCATTTTTTGTCACAAAGACCTGATTATTTATTTTATATGACATTTATTTTATATGAATAAATAAATAAAACTTAAATAAGACTCTACACCTAAGTCAACATTTTTACCCATTTTTATCTACTTATTCATTCTCAAAATAACATTCTAATAACCGTACATAGTTTTTTAATTACAGATGAGTTTTGAGGTGCGTGAGAAATGCCAAGCCTACCCGTTATTTGAACTCAGAACCTTCCGAATATAAGGCAGATATGATGCTACCACGCCGCCACAGAGATCGGCGAGTTCCTATCTTTGTGCTTTTCTTCAGGTGGTCTGTAACATATAAAAACTAAAACCTTATGTGAGAACATAATGAAAATTTTGTATAATATGATAAATGTTAACTCTGATCGGAAACCGAACCCGAGGCTTTCCGGATAAAAGGCAGAGCGCTACCAAGGTCAAAGGAGATCGGGGGAGTGGTTGCGTTCTATAAATGAGAATTTTATTATTCAATTGAAGTTTTCTGTTATAAAGTATGGTGAAAATTTGAAATTATTTGATACGTTTGACGCATCAATTTAGGATTCTGTTGCAGTTCAGAAAAAGCTTGATTATATCTCAGAAAAATTTTCTAATTTTCTCTAGGAATAAATAGAAAATATTTGCTGCCACCTGTAAGGGTTATCTTTTTTCTTGATTTTTTTATGATTAATTCACGTCGTAAGGTCAAGTCTTGTGCACGGGAGTATAATATGAAATATTTGTAGGTTATAAAAATGTGAGTGCACGTGTTGTATTTCGCTCAGCGTTCTGGTTCTGTTTTTTAACGGTATTTTAGTGATTTTCCTTGGTTTTGGACATTGGGAACTGTTGGCTGGAGATTAACTCTAATTCTCAGGGCTACGGCTAGTGTTTCTGCAATAAAAACACCCAGGAAGTATTCACACCCACATCGGAGTCATAAGTACGCAGGTACACGTAGTTAAAGAAGCTCTAGTTTTTTTTTTTGAGGCACAAGTAAGGAGTGCTTCTAGTGAAAATATTCTACGTCCTACGTGCAGGTAGTGACTGGCCTGTGACGTGGGTCTTTGTTATTGTAAACAAGGACTTGGAACATTTTTCTTCGTCCTCGCCTGGACAGAATTATTTTAAGTCCCGCGGTAGTATTGGTGGACCTTCCCGTCCAATTTACTGCTTACCCGTTCCACCCTCATCCTAATCCTCCTTAATCTATCCGGATCCGCACTTTCTCCATCTTTACCCCCCCTGCAAATCCGACTCCGGATTTGGAGGGATTTTACCTACCCCCGACCTTCTCACCTGAATATTCCTTGAGGGGTCTCGCTGAACGCGAGAAGAAGAGTAGAACACGATTTGAACAATCCTTTATCGGTCCCACCCACCGACATGGAGGAAAAGCCGGAGAAAGCACCTGAAGTATCGCCTGAGCCTACGACCTGGAGACGGGAGGATATGGAGGTTGTGGAGGGTTTACCCCCCAGACCGACGACGGAGGGAAGAAAGGGCGCCAAGAGAATCAAGACCAGGCAATCCTCCTCTGAGGAGGAGGAGGAGGACGTACCCCTCACCCTCACAGAAGTGGCCAGGAGACTTGAGCAGTTGACATAAAAGGAGACTTGAGCCGAGGACATAAAAAATAATTCCGAGAAGAACGTGAAGCGCAGCATCAAGGACATTAAGGTGGACCTTGGTGTTGCTGTTAGGGACTTGCGCAGAGCAGTCAACGCTTATTCCACCCCCCTGCGGGAAATCAAACTGCGGAGGTGGCCACTTAGACTGCGGTTGCCCCACTAGGTGCTCTATCCTAGACGGGCTGGAAAATGGACTCCCGATCGAGCATATGGCCGATTTCAAAAAAGAATTGGTCAAGGAAGGCGTATCACAACACACATAGAAAGACACCAGAGAGGCAAGAAGGCGCAGTTACACTGTTGCAGTTATCGATATAAGTGAGATCATGAGGGAAAATTATTACGATGCGTTGGCGATGAGGCAACCGCAGGTGGCATGGCTGCTGAGTGCTTCCGGGATCCGAGCAGGGAACGTACTGAGAGCCGCTATGGAGACGAAACTTGTAGGCGAGGAAACCGGGGAGCGGACCCCAATAAAGAACGCCTTTCATGTGGTCTACGTCGACACTGGTACTGACAATGACGCCCAAGTATAGGTAGACGTCTTCTGCAAAATAAAAAACAGCAACGACGGGGGCATGGGGCCCTTGCAGGTAGAAATTTACGGCACTAAGTTTGGCAGCTATGTTCAGAAAATCCATCAGTGCGACGGGAGGATGACGGAGCAGAATTATTATGTGACTGTTCTGGGCGGCTCGTCTCCCTCTGCCTGGCTGAATGAGTCGATACGCAAAAGACGGAGACACTTGTTCTGAAAGCAACAACCTCGTATGCAGATCTAATGAAAACAGTTAGATTCTAGGTTGTGGTCCTCGACAAGGCGGAAATCCTTTCAAATCGGAAAAAGGGGGACCGCATGGAAATTAAAGTAAAGAAAGACAGAAGTAGTGCAGGTGTATTTAACCAGGCGGTCGCTACCGCTTTAAAAGATGGTTTGGTGTACACTAGGACTAAGGCTACCGCACTGAGAACCCAAGATCTCGAGTGCGATATTCAGACAGAGAGAAAATAGCCAGAGGACTCGGGGAGGTCTCTGAACCGAAACTTCACGGAGATTTGCGCTACAACATCAGGACGGGGTATGGTGACACCAAGGTTTCAATATACAGGCTGCCGGCGGCACTAGCGGCGACGATTGCACAGAAGGGCCGAATCAGGATAGGACTAGTTTTGTGTCGTGTCGACATTACAGAGCAACCTATGAGGTAATATAGATGTTTCGAGATTGGCCGCATAGCTAGAGGATGTCGTGGAGAAGATAGGTCGGAACATGCTTCAACTGTGGAGACGAGAGCCACAGGGACTGTAAGCCCCTGAGGGCTCGTCCCTCACTGGTGAGGGCCTTGGACTGTAAGGAGGCGTCCAGGTGTTTGTCCTGTGATATTGAGGGGTACCGGACAGGCTCCAACTCGTGCCCTAGAGAAGCCGGAAAGAAGTTGCGAATGAGATCTGGGGGAGGACCGGGCCGAAAACTGCACGGAAATGAAGATTGTGCAAACAAATTTAAACTATGCTGCCCTAGCCCACGCATTGGCCAGATATGCATCGGAGATGGGCGCGGATCTCGCGCTTATATCCGAGCTGTACACTGCGGAGACAGCTGCAGCACTCGACCTCGTTTGTCTGAACGATGGAGTCGCCTTCACGTTTAGGAGGGGTGCATCAGGGTCCTTTGTGGATATAACGTTCGTGACCTCGAACTTGGTCACGCGCACTGCCGGCTGACAGGTGCGGGAGGGTCTCTCCGGAAGCGACAAGCAATCGTTGGTCAAAACAATCACTGGGGAAAGATTCGTTGGAGACGGCCTACCCACGTTTACGGGCTGGAGCACCAGGGGTCTGATCCCAGATGCTTTTGCAGAGGAGCTTGACTTCATTGGAATATGGGAAGTAAACTCGGAAGAAAAAGTATCTCAACTTTTGAGCTCACTCGAGGCGGCGTGCTCTGTGTCATTGTAGAGATATTCCAGGAAGGATCACCCGCCGTTTTATTGGTGGATCGCCGATATCCAAAAAGAGAGAGGCACGTCACAAGGCAAGGAGACATGTGACGAGGGCACATCTCCCAGCTGTCAGGGACATTTATATGGCCGAATATCGGAATTGCAAGAAGGACCTTGTCAGAAGTATTCGAGATGCAAAGCAAGCGTCCTGGAAGCAACTGATTGCAGAAATAGAAACTGACCCGTGGGGATCGCCAATTACTATATTGGTAAGGAGAGCCCAAAGGGCTACAGTTCCGGTCACGCAGGATGTTCGGAAGGTCCGGAAAATAATAGAAGAGCTCTTTCCTGCCGACGAGGAATCAACGACTGATGACGGGGATGACGAGGGAAACCCGCCTCTCTTCACCCAAGATGAACTTCTATAGGCAATATCACGTATGCCTCCGGCTAAGGCGCAGTGCCCGGATGGGTTGCCAAATTTAGTTGTCAAGGTGGCGGTTTGGGCACAGCCGGAGGCCTTGCTGTAGGTGTATAACGCGTGCCTTCAGGAAGGCATCTTTTCCGAGAAATGGAAGCGCCAGCGGCTGGTATTTGTGCCAAAACCGGGAAGGGATCCGGCGCTCCCTTCCTCTTACCGGCTGCTGGCTATGATAGACGGAATTGCTAAGATGCTGGAGCATATGCTCCAGTACAAAATATCCACAGCGGTGGAGGAAGGGATGGGCTCTCTGCAAGCTAGTACGGCTTTTGCAGGAGAAGGTCCGCCCTCGACGCCGTGGCCTTTGTGCTCAAGATTGCCGGGAGAATCATGAGAGGCAGTCGGAGAAGTATTTGCGCTCTCGTTAACCTAGGCGTGAGAAATGCATTTCTCACGTCACCATGATGCAGGCACTGGAAAATCATGGGGTACCCACACACTTACGGCGCATCATCCCATCTTACCTTGTGACACACAGGATCGAATGCAGGGGGATTGGTTGAACGGAGGCTGTGCAGGGGTGTGCTCCAGGAGTTGGTCTTTCGGCCGACCCTTTGGAAGCTGAGACGTATGATGGGGTATTCCGGGTCACCCTTCCGCAGGGAATGACCGTGGTAAGATATGCAGACGACTTCGCCCTGGTAGTCGAGGCTACCACTCGGCGAGACACCATTGAGAAAAGTGAAGCATACGTGGCGATAAATACATTGCTGATGGAGGTAGAGTTGTCACTCGCTCCAGACACGACAGGTGGTTACAATCTCTAGAGAAAGGAGACCGAAACTGAAACTAACACTTGAGAATAAAAAGATCGAATCAAGGCCAGCAATGAAACATTTATGAATATGATTGATTCCAGAATGAAATTTAGCATTCATGCCATAAGAACCGCCAACAAATCAGAGAGGACAATGAGATTAATTACTGCTTTTCTACCAAACATTGGAGGACCGACTCAGTATCGCAGGAGGTTACTGGCCGGAGTCATATATTCCACCATGGTTTACGGGGCCGAACTATGGGCCGACGTGACAAAATACAAAAAATATAAAGGGAAGATTGAGGCAGTACATAGAAAATGCTGCTTGAGAATTATAGCAGCGTACCGAACCGTCTTGAAGGAGGCGGCCGAGATCCTGGCGGGTGTCATGCCAATAGACCTAGTTACACAACGAAGGAGGAAGCTCTGGAAACAGCGACCTTTGCCGCACGGGCACAAAAAACGCCTATCATCGTAGAGTGAAGAGGAGCTACTTGAGGTCTCGCAGGTGCGCTGGGACCAGGAGACAAAGGACCGCTGAATCCATCGCCTTATTGTCAACATTAGAATTTGGTACAGCAGAACATATGGCTCGCTGGGATACAGTTTAACAGCTCCTGGCGGGTCTGGAGGTTACAGGTCATATCTTCACAGATACTTTCATAGATTATGCAGACCTATGCCCTGATTGTGACTTGGAGAAGACTCCATATCACGTCCATTTTTGTTGTTCATAGTTCGGAGGTGAGCGTGAGGAAATGCTGGACGCTTTAGGCCTGGAAGACATGTTCCGTCCCGAGGATACGCAGGACATCATGCTAAAGGGAGCCAGCGAATGGAGGGCAGTAGAAAACTTCGTCAAGAAGGTACTAGACAAGTTACACGCCTGTGAAGAGTCCCGTCAGGGAATAAGACGTCGAAGGGTGCCGGTCCGGACAGGCTCGCGACTGAGCGCCTAGAGGATACCCCGAGCATGTGGGGGTCGTCCTGGTGCAGTGAGGTCGCGAGCATTCCGCATAATGGCACCTGAAGTTGTTACTCTCCCCTTTCCGACGCAATGCTCTATAGAGCGGTTTCAGGAAAGAGGGGAAAAAAGATCTGTATAAATGAAAATTATAAGTGCAGCTCTATGCACTGTAAAATCTTACTGATTGCATGATAATGAAAAACAATTAGTAAAGTGTAAATTTAATAAAGCTATTTTATTTAGAACAGTTTTTGATAATAACATATTTCCAGTACTTTGATAGCGATGCTCGTAATATTGACGATTGGCATCATGGCCGACGCTATCTAGTAGTCTTTGATCCAAGCCTCCTAATATAAACTTAATTTTTTGTTCCATCTAATTCAACCTATCGTTTGACAGGTACAATCTCGAATCATGACACTGGGTACGAGTTTTGGGCCAGCCCTGCTAGTGAAAGAGATTTGTAGCCTAACTTTCATAACCGATTTCATTATAATAATCAATCCTCTATAAAATTTTCAGTGTGACCAATGTCAGCAGGTAGAAAAAGAATGATTCTTTATCTGTTCCTGAATGACCAAAAATGAAGCTTTCCTGGAAACGGTCAATTAAGAAAAAATAATTTTATATAATTCACAACCTGTGATTTGCATTCTAGGAGTCCGTTAAAAAGCTCCTGTATGCGCGAATTGATAATTGAAAATTGCTAGCCTATATTTAATTTTATCTAAGAGATACTATTGCATATTTCTTTCTGTAATAGTAAAAATTGTTAGTTAATATATTTAGTGTATATATTAGTTGTACTTTTAATAATATTATTTAATTAATGATTGATTGCATTGTGAAAATTAATTTAGCAAGGTTAAATATACTAACATAATAATTAATAATAGCAAAACATTGGACTGAGAGAAATAAATATACTGGGTGATATTTAAGAATGGAAGCAGCTTTATACTGTATATCAGTGAAATATTTGGAGGCTGAAAGAAATGAGGTTCTCATAGTTAAAAAAATCTGCATTATGGTGGGATTTTAATTTTTGTCCACCATCTTGGATCCGGCATACTGAATCAAACTTATATTTTTTTAATAGTAAGGTAAACATAACACACGATTTCGATTTAAAATTTTACAAGAATAACAATGGTGAACCCATTTTTCTGTTAATGCTTTCGTTATCGAGTTATTAGTATTCAAAGTTGCAATGACGGAAAAACGTGTTAACGATAAAACAAGGTAAACGCGCTGCATGGACAATTTTATTGCATTTTATATTCATAATGCATACAATAATGAACTTTAAATAGTGCTATAACATTGATAATTATAAACAATGACTGACAATGAATTGATAATGTACTATTGTTAATTAATTAACAATACTACAACAAATTAAACGGCTATAACAAACTGGTATTATTTTCTAAATAAAAATGAACTTCCAGTGTTGATATCGGCTGATATTTGTTACTTATCGTAAATGAAACAAAACAGCTGGAAATACATACTTAAAAATGTTGATGCCGGAGTTTTATAACAAAAGAAAAAAAAAACAAAACAAAAAGCCATATAAGAAACACTATGTACAATTAATAAACGAATATGTTACATGGTTTATGTTTCATTACACATAATTTAGTTAAATGTTTTTGGCAATTGCAACTAAATAGCGTTCATGATTTTAGTGTACTAACAACAAAAACTTTTACAAGGAAAAGCTTGAAATCCTAAACATTTTTAGTTGCTCCTTGAGTTGTGATTTTTTAACAGCTCTAACTCCAATGTTTTCTTTTTTTTCCCCGAAACACAAATATAAATGTTAATCCTAGGAATTTTACATTTATTTCTTATTTATGCAGATTATTAGTAATTCATAACAATCTGAGTGCTCAGTTTTTAATCTCAATCTGTGTGCTCAGTTTGAAATAATTAATCAACTTCAAAAATGTTAATCTCCCAATGAAGAGTAATACATTCTCACAGTACGGCCAATTTTATGCTACCAACTCACAGATTATAATTACTTTCAAATATCCAGATTTTCAACTACATCTGTTATTTCACACAGAAAAGATTCGAATTTGACAGCTTAAATTAAAACTAAAGTATAATCAATAAAATATACAAACTACGAGTAGTATGCGATATTGAGAGGCAAATGATTAACATATATTAGGAAATTAATTTGTTCCAAAAGAAAGCTGTGGCATCCCACCGATGTGTTCTTCCATCTAAAAATTATTTAGAAACTGTACATTATTACATCTGTCAGAAAAGTACTTATTTAATGTAAACAAAAACCAAGTTATTTTTTGGTGATATGAAAAATTTGTAAAAACAGAATTAACTGTTTAAAATTGTCTTTAAAAAACTGCAAATTACACAACTTGGAAGATAAAAATAAATAAATACAAATTACTTAGATAATAACGTTTTTATTAATGGCAGAACTACAAGAAAGTTGGCAATAAAATAAGAAGAGCTGATCAACAATGCACAGTACTGTACAGTGTTAAAATCATTCTGTAAATCATTAAGTATATCGGGTACTGTGCACTGCGCTTTCGTAAGCGGAGGTTTTCAGTGAATTTTAGTTTGAACGTGATCGGTTTTCCATTGAACTAATTCCGTACTTATTTGCAACAAAGGAATATGCTGATACGGTATTCATTTAGGGTGAGTGTAATGGTAATGCTACAGCTGCTGCAGTAGAATATGAAATACGTTTTCCGAGTCGCAAGATTCCAGATCCCAAAACAATTAGCGCGACTTTTCGTAATTTCAAGGAAACAGGTTCATTATCTAGTATTAGTTCCAGCTACGAACGATCTGTCCAAAAAAAAACGATGTTATTGATGAGATTATCATCGATGGAGTTCAGCGCAGTCTAGGCATCAGTACACGACATCTTTCTAAGCGGATCGCAGTTTCGCATTCGATGGTTTGGAGGACATTTAAACAAAACAAGTTTTATCCTTATCATAAACAGTCAATTCAACATCTACACCAGGAGACGGTCCGCTTCGCTTGGAGTTCTGCAAATTTCGCTGGAGATAGCGTCGACATCTTACGCAACGACAATACATAGGCAAAAGTAAATTCTCATGAAACCGTGGAAAGCAATTTTCAACACCGATTTACCGTCAATGTTTAACGCGGCCTTCTTCACAACCAACTATTTGGACCGTTCATATTATCTGGCCGCTTAAATGCCGAGTTCTACTTGCACGTTCTTCAAGAATTGCCATAGCTGCTTGAAGATGTTCCTATAGCGCTGAAACGCAAACTATACTTCCAGCAGAATGGCGCACCATCCCGCTCCTCTTGTGCCGTTTCCAGTCACTTAAACATCGTTTCGCTGAGAAATGGATCGATCGTGGGGGTCCACATTCCTGGTCACCAAGATCACCTAATACAACAACTCTAGAATTTTGCGTTTGGAGATCGATGAAAAATATTGTACACGAAACAAAAATACATTCTTTTGAGGAATTAATTGTACGCATTATAAATGCAGCTAAGCAAGTTAAGGACAGCCCTGAAGAACTAAAAAGAGCAACAAAAGCATGTCAAGAAATCTGTTGAAAATCGCTCATTTTTTACAATTTTATAAACTGGTTCATATAATGCACTTGTCTAGTGTACAGTTTCTAAATAAAATTCAACGTTTTTCCGTGTTATTCAACTTATCTTGACAATTTTATTCATAATTAAATTCATTACTTTTATTTAAAAGTTTTATGCGTTTATTAAAAAACAGGGATTTTTATCCCTGTTACAATACTACATTTTGGTGATTCAAGTAAGTAAACTTATACCATAAGGGCGTGTGGTTGTGATGCTCCGCTATTATAGTGTTTTTGACTGGTGTTTTCGGCTTTTTCTTGAATCGGACGACAGGGATTGTTAGATGATTGTTTACTGGATGTGTTTTTAAATTTTTATGATTTTGGTTAATAGACGGATTTTTTTATCGTGATTTTTGTCATTTCTACCTTATTGGCACATCCCATCCCGTAGGGGAAGACACCCGCTAGTGACGTCCGGTTGCCACACCCCCCCTTCATAGCCCTGATGAGTAATAACAGGAGTCATCTATCGCCCTCTGACTTTTTACATCTCATAGTAAAAAGCCTGGCCTTGTTGGGATGCCACCGACGTAAATGCCTCCGTAGACATTTACATCAGTGATTTATAAACTCAGCTTTTGCCTTCCCTTCGCTGGGGGCCTCGTCCCTCTAAACTAGCTAACCGAGTTAGCGGAAGCGCGAACCCCGCGCCTAGTTCTATTTTATTGAGCCAATTTCTGTGAATGTCTCGAAATTCGAGGCAAATTTAAACACATCATACCACCTAAAAATGTTGCTCGCAACAATGAAATTCAGTCCAATTCCCTTACTGAACTCAACTATGGTTCATACACCAGACTTGGGTTAAATTATGGACTCTGGTCTGGTCCGCAAGGGAGAGGTGGACAGACCTCCTACTCCCACTCAGCTCCATCGCACATTCCCGCGTGACATTCAGTTGTTTTAACCATCGTCAATATGCCGCTACACCCCACACCTTATTGGCACAGGTAATAAGGGTTATAGTGGAGCGTCTCTTTGCTGTACGTGATTATTCTGTTATCTCCAGCTGAAAACAGATAGCATATCAGTAAGCGGTAATATAATTATTATTAACGTTAATAGATAACATCGGCAAGTACACAACTTATCATTAACTTGAATGTAATAAAATAAAATAAAATAATTAGAAATACGGTGTTTCTGAAATTTGTATTTGTTTCGGCGGAACCGAAACAAATACTGGTTTAAATTTACATGGTTGGAGAGCACTAGGGCTCCCGTTGCCCTTAAAAACGATGGAGAGGCATACCATTCCTCCAGACCCAGTATAAATCTAAACAAGGACCTTCCCTTAGTGGTGGCGTGCCGTTCTTGCTGCCATACTTCCATCGCGAGGCTGTAAAGCCTCCTCCACAGACGGAAGATGGGCAACCGTTCGAAATTTAGAACCGGTGCATTGAGATCACCGTTCCGCTCCGGTGGAGGCCCGGCTCGAAACCGCAACCCAAATACCTCGACCTCCCTGCCTCTTCGCAATTTCCACATGGCTGCCCAAACTTTCACTACTAAAACGATTGGGAGAACCTTTCCAAATGCAGTGTTAGCCTTGTAGGAGGTTGTTCTAAAGACACCAGTGCATACAATTAAGGTTCTGCGCTGGACAATCCTTAAATTTTGAATATGCGCTCGATTTATTTCAAATCTATGCGCCCAAACGGACGCCGCGTAGGAGCTCATACTTTCGAAGACACCTTGGCACACCATGTACAAATGACGACCCGACAGCCCGTACTTCTTTCGAGCAATCCTCCTAAGCTTGTACATCACAGAAAAGGCGTCCGCCGCTACTTGCCTAATGTGGTTGCTAAACAGCAACTTCTAATCAAACAAAACACCTAGGTACTTATGAACTCGAACCTGACTGATGACACAGCCTTTATACTT
Source organism: Lycorma delicatula (assembly GCF_047948215.1). Lineage (NCBI taxonomy): Eukaryota > Metazoa > Arthropoda > Insecta > Hemiptera > Fulgoridae > Lycorma > Lycorma delicatula. Next base: position 259,287,246 of record NC_134455.1, on the reverse strand, counting down.
AATACGGGGATTACGGCTGTATGATAATTTGTCTGCAGCCTTGAGAACCATAGACTTCGTCTTGGGTACAGAAATATTTAGATTTTGAATGTTCATCCAGCCCTCTGCGGTTGACAAAGCCGCCTGCGCTCGGTCTTCTAGCTGAGGTAGTAAGTTACCACGAACTAAAAGGAGACAGTCATCGGCGAAAGCCTGGGCCGTGATCCCTTTTGGGAATGTCAATTCCAGAAATCCGTAGAGAATACCAGGTTCCACAGCAAGGGACCGAGACGAAGGCCTGCGGGCTTCCCCTGGTGACGGATTTTCCACAAATAGATGCGCATCCTTAAAGAGAGCCATCCTCCACAGCCCGTACGCCAGAGAATGGTGTCTCCACCCGCCTTAACGACGACTTCTGCTTCACCCCCCGAGCATCTGGAAACAGAGTATCCAGATCGCCTGGTAAGTCGCAACAGATGTTAAAGCGTGGTCACGACTACCAAACCCGCAACCAACACACTGGACACATGAACATTGCACGGGACAGCAAGTGCAATGGCTTTGGCCGGTAACATGACTTCGCGAGCTGCAAGGGATTGTGCTGCAACTCACGCATGGAGTCTTGCCAAAACTTGGATTTGGCTTCCTTGATGGTATAAACGTACTCACTACGGACGCGCCGATAGATCCGCAGACCCTCAGCGCGCACGTCATCAATGATAATCCCCGTTAGGGGCGACGCTGGTATTTTCGCCTAGCGGACCTAACTCTTGCACGCAGCACGCTAAGTCAGAGAACCACCACTTTTTCCCAAGTTTCCACCTGCGTTTAACAGACAGCTCCCCGGAAGCAGCTGTCATGACGGCTCCAGGCACTCCCCGATCAGCGGACTGGCCACTACCTAAGGGTCCGTCCACTGGCCGAGGCCGTTGTAGGACCCTATCCCAGCCAATCTTGATGGTCCAGTCGAATTGTTTAGTCATCAATTCCAACTCCTCCCTGTGCTTCATGCGCCATTCCAACCCCTGTAAGGCAGCCGCAGCCTGTCCTGATCGAGGCCCCTTAGATTATAGCGACCCGAATTTGGAGCTCTTGGACCGCCACCGTAAGCGATCTGATAGGTTATAAGCCTATGGTCACTCACACTCGCCTCGAGCCGGACAGTTCAACTACTTGTACACCTAAGCAGATCGCCTGTCACCAAGGTGACGTAGATGTAACTTTTCCCCAGCTCGGAAGAGAAAGTCGGCGGACATACAAGGTGATAAAAATGGAACATTTATATATTATATCTATAAGACCGCTGTGGGGGCGAGAAAACGTCTCAATGCGGGTACGCTCCTGCCGGGCACAGTAATCACGAGAGGTCATGACCACTGAAATATTGGGCGAAGATGAGGGGGCTGAGAAATGGAGGAGATAACTACGTTCTCCTTTCCTCACGTGATGAAAGGAGAAAGTTGATCAAATGCTGGAAGGACTAAGAAAAGTAGGAATTGCAGTAATGGCGGACGCCGCACCCATTATCGTGGCAACAAAGAACGGTAGGCTGGGAACGCTCACAAGGAAAGTCCTTGAATTCTGGGTAAGACAAAGACGATACGTCTTCCCAAACTGGGAAGTCAGTTTTCAATAAATTTCTTGACGACGTGGAAGTATGTGTCAGGAGATAGAAAAAACCGGTTATCATAGCCGATGATTTTAATACCGAAAGCCTAGAAGTAGGTGGACTCCGGGACACAAGAAGGGGCTTTCAGTTGGCAACGATGTTAGCTACCACGTGCCTTGGGGTCATTGACGAGCCGGCAGTAACCACCTTTACAAGGAGAAGGTACGAACTGTCCTAGATGTAGTTGCACTCTCAGCGAGAATACACAACTGGGTAGAGGACTGTAGGGTGCTTGGGGAAGACCATTGCAGTGATCACAAGGATGTTCTGTTCCAGACAGGACATCATGAACCTAGAACTGTGGTGGCTCATATAAGATGAAGACCAGTGAGAGACAAACTCAACGGATCCTCCGGGCGATCTCTGAGGACGCAGAACTGAAAAGGTCACATAAATCTGCAAGATTGAGTAAGTACCAGCAGGAAGAATGCCTGAAATATTCCAATGAGATATGGCCTAACAGGAATCAGATCTACTGGTTGTCCGATGAAGTTGCTGGGGTGAGGAGAGCAACATATAGAAAGAGATAGAAGTGTACTACAGAGGGGTAGACGGTCGGATGATATTGACTTGGCTGAAGCGGAGTATAAAATCGCTAGGAAGAAACTAAATGCTGCAATTAAAAAAGCAAAACCAGATGTTTAGAATAAATTAATTTCTGACTTGGACTCCGACCCCTGGGGAAGAGGCTTCCAGATAGCAACTAAGAAGCTGGGTAGACGGCTCCCTGCTTGTTTAGGGAGGAGACAAAGAGGGCGATATTATCCCTTTTCTGTGTTGTGTTCTGAGGTGCTGAACGTGGCTCTTGAAAGGGAAGAGTTCCCCTACAACTGGAAAGTTGCAAGGTTAGTCCTGGTCCCTAAACCCGGAAATCGGATGCAGGAGAATAAGAATTATAGACCTATGTCTTATTAATTCAATAGGAAAAAAACTGTACGAACATGATGACTGCTAGACAGATACAAGAGGAGATCTGATCCAGAGAGCCCTCCGGTGGTTTCTCAGATAATCAGTACGGCTTCATCCAGGGGCGCTCTACTGTTGATGCTATTAACTACATGATGCGATAGGCTGCGAACAAGGAGGAAGAGACAAACTCCCCTGTTAATGTTCCTGAGCGTTCTGTGTGTGTTTGGTGTTGGATGCGCTGCGAGCAAATGGTGTGAGTAGATACTTGTTGGCAGTCATCAACAGGTATCTGCACGAACGAACTCTATTGATGGATAAAGAGGAAGGACGGGAAGATCATAACATGTTCAGTGGCGTCCCACAGGGATTGGTCCTCGGGCCAATACTTTGGGATGCGGCATACGACGGCCTTTTGTGCATGGAGTTACCGGGGGGGTTCCGAGATAGTCACGTACGCCGACGACGTGACCCTGTTGGTGGCTGCAAATTCAGAGGACGAAGTTGAAGGGTTGGCCAATGAAGCTATAAGGAGAGTCAATGGCTGGGTCAGAGAAAGGAGGACGTAGCTTGCACCGAATACAACGGCGGTGTTGCCAATGGAAATAGAGGGGTATTGCTGTTGTAGTACACGGACAAATAATAAAGGAGCATAAGTACTTAGGGGTATATTCGGAGAGATACGAGAAATTTACTACCCATGCCAGGGAGGCTGTTACAAAAGGCTGAGAGGACTATGATTGCTCTAAGGAAACTAATCCCGACAAAGTCTGGTCCCAGAATTGGTGTAAGGAAGCTTATTCTATCAGTATCAACATCTGTACTGTTATATGTCGCCCTGGCCTGGAGGTCAGTTTGAGAAATTAAGAGGAGCTGGGGGCTTTTACAGTCATTCCAGTGTAGACTGACCATCGCATCGGCTATGGCATACTGAACAGTATCCGGGGCAGTGGTCAGAGTAATAGTCGGTGTGCCACCAATCAGCCTCAGAATTAATTTGATTTGCAGAATTCACAATGGGGTTCCCAAGAAACAGGCAAACCAAATAATGCTGGAAGAATGGCAGGCGTCCTGGGAAGCCTCAACCAAAGGAGCATGGATCAGACATCTGATTCCCGATTTGAACCCTGTGTCCGGAGTGGGTGTGGGGGGGGAGTCATACTTTCATATTACCTCTTGGGCCACAGGAGATTTGGAGCATACCTAAACAGATACAAAAGAAGATCCTCACCTGACTGTATATATTGTGGAGCGGAAGATACTTCAGAATATGTGTTCTTTGTTAGTGACAGATGGAATGCTTTTAGGATCTCACCTGAACTAGCCTTGACACCAGAAAATGTGATAGAATTTATGTTGAAAGAAATTAGACAATGGGAACTGGTATCAAGTATGGTAGCAAATATTCACAGTACAAAGGAATAGAAGAGAGAACTGGAACGCTGGCTGGCTGAGCTGAGTACTCGGTAGGATTTCTACACTGCTGCCAGCAGAATGATAGTTTCTGAGAAAAGTCCTCTGAGAGAGGCAGAAGGGCATGATCGGAGGACAAAGGGGTGAAGGACAGCTCCCTGGTCCGCACTTGCGTGGATCGGCGACTGTGATGATGCACAGGGACTCTGAATCTCCTGATTCCGAAGGCTCCCACCAGGGCCATGATAATGCTTCAATGCCAGACGGGGGGAGGGTGAAGGGGTTTAGGTTTAGTCGGTAGGGCGCAGGAACACATACGCAATTTAATTAACACCTTGCAGTACCTGTGGCGAGTCTGACACTGACCCTTATGGGGCGTATGTAACTGGTATTCTCCCTGCTCACAAAAAAAAAAAAAAGATGAAGTTAGTGAGCGAAGCGAGCAGTAGGTTTTGGTGATAACATATGAAGTTCAGTATACAGAATTAAATTAAACATTTAAAAAAATATGTAATAGTAAAATAAATATCTAGAGTTTTAAGTTTAGAACTTTTTTTGTTAAGTCTGTTGCATGATATAAACACAGTTGGCTTATATTAAAAATACCATATAGCAACTCCTGATGAACTTATACTTCAGCAACAGTCTCATCTAGACATTGTACTACATCTTAGTACACCTGCTGGACATAAATGAGTTTAACCCTGTTCGTTTCAAATGGTTTTTATTCTACATTTATGATCAAAAAAAAAACTCAAAATCAAACTGATGTTAAGAGGATCAGGAACCTTTGCCTCAAGTACCCTTTAATTTATTAGGATATTAAATTCCATTTCTTCTATGAGTCATGGTTCCAGGGGCCAGTAAAATTTATTTTATTTTAAGTTAAACCCTTGTTATCCACCTAGGATTCTAGCTCTCTTTCAAATTCTGAAATATTTGAATTTTGTTCAGATTACTGTTCAAATATTCATAAAAAATATCTTTTAATAGTTTTTGTGCCCCTCATTCATGTTAATTATTTGAAATGATTCTCTTCAGAATATGGTATTTCAAATCTTAGTTAAAAAAATTAAAATAAGCCTTACTTGTCATTTCTATCATTTAACTTTTTCCCTACATCACAAAATAAAAGCAATACAAATTTCAGAAAAATGTAAATGAATTTGGTTTAAGTACAGCAGATTTAACACACAAAATGTTTATATATATAGCATACAAATAACAATATTAATATTCCTACCTAACATGTTTTCTTTTAATCTAATTTTAACAGCTGTTTTAATGTATGACTCATAATATATTAAAAGAAAAAGACTTTCAACTGAAAAATCAAAGCATCCAAAATTTCAGAATATTGAAATTTTTTTAGACTTATGAGATACTACAAACTCCCTATATGTTTGGTGAACCAGTTTTTTTCAGTTTGCTTGTTTATTACAAATCACAATTAAAAAACAATGGATATAACTTTTAAATCATTATTGTATAAAATATTTTTCAACAACAGAAAATATTTTACTTAATTTCATTCAAATGACTGTTCCTATACATAACAATAGTTAAAGATTGTTTTCTGTCCAATAGATTTTTCTGTCTGTGGATTTAATATTTACCACTTATATGATTGGATGATTATAGTAAATCACCCTTGAGAAATAAGTGGGTACTCATTTTTTAATAATTAATACTAAAAAAATGTTATTTACAAAAATCAATAAATATTAATTTAATTAAATTAAATATTAATTAAAAATCAATAAATGTTGAAGAAATTACTAAAATCATTGTTATTAGAATCTTTGTTAATAATGTCTAAATAAATGATTATTTATTTATTCATAGAGTCATAATGATTACATATGATAATATACCAATAAATCAACCTTTAAATATTTATTATAATCATGTTATTAATAACTTCATTTAAAATCATCCAAGAAATATTTAAAAGTGTACTTCAATTTCAATATCACCAACAAATTTGTAAATTACACACTTTCATTTTCTTTACATTTTAATAATACAATAATATTCTTTAATATTATTTTATTAACAACACACTGACTTAACCCAAAAAAAAAAACATAAGAAAATATGTAATACGAGGCTTGGCTGATAATTTTTGTACATATATGCATAGCATGGGAATAAAAAAAAAAATGAATAAAAGTACAATACCTTAGCTACAAAATACAGTATTTATTTTTTACTATAATCCCGTTTACAATGATACACTTTTCCCAACATGTAACAACAAGTTTTTGCATTCCATCACTGAAACATTCTGGTAGTCTTTCTCAAATGCAAGTGGCCACAGCTTCCTTGACCTCATTGTCGGTGGTGTAATGATCACCTTTGAGATGAGAGAAGAAATGGAAATAACATGGAGCCAAATCTGGTGAGTATGTTGGATGCAGAATAGGCTCAAACTTCAACTTGCAAAGAGCCATCACAAAGTTTGCATGGTACCCATCGTGCACAGATTTTACGGTAACCCAAGTGCTCTACAATATGGCCTACTCATTCTTTAGATATACCTAACTGAATAGCGATGTGTTGCTGGGTGATTTGCCAGTCACTTTTGCTGGGTGAAGCAAATCATCCACCACCTTTTGAAGTTTCTCGTCAAGTTACAGAAACCAGTCATCTGCTGCAAAGTGCGTCCTCAATTGTCGCTTTACCAGCTTCAAATTCGTGAAATTTCAACACCCACCTATTTACAGTACTCCTGTCAACAGTTTCACTACCATAAACTGCTTTTAAGTGATGAAAAATATTTATAGAATTCACATTTTCTGCTGTTAAAAATTCATTTTTTATGTTTTTTTATCACTAATACCTCATAAATTTAACCTAATCATAGCAGACAGAGGTTTTCTTCTTCACAAGTCATACATCAAGCATCTTAATCTTCTGTATAACTCTGACATACTCATAATATAAAGAAAAAAAATAATTTGGTGCAATCTTACTGTACTAAGTTATATGCTACTGATAAAAAATTATTTATTATTGGATTAATTTGACAATTAATATTTTATATATTTTTCACATTCTATGATAAAACAGCAACTTCAATTATCTGGCTAGTGTCCACTTTTTTCTTAATTTTTTCCCTAGAAAGCTGGAATTAGTCGTCTTCTTGGCAGTGAGATAATATTTCATTTGTTTCTGTAAAATAATTTTTTCTTCCTAGCAGTTAAAAGTTCATGATGCTTAACTGTCAATTTCAAATCATTTTAAGTAATTTACACAATATTTATTCTTTTTACTATTGTTCAAAGATTTCTATTTTATAATTTTCATATTATACAAATATATGAATCAAATTTTTTATTTACACTTCAACAAAGAATCTGTTTTACAGTCATTACTGTATCACTGAAAGTAGGCAATACTGGATGCAGTTTCTCCATAAAAGTGCAATAGCCTTTTATTAATAACTAACGTAAATTTTAGTTGATGCAAGTATATTAATGGAATAAAACAACAAGTAAAGATATAAAATCTATATATTATATAAAATATGATATGAATCATATATAAATAAGAATTTCTTTCATTATTAAGTCACAAAAACCATATTGAACCAAAATAAAATAACAGCTATTGCATATTATAAATTATCCACTTGTAATATGAATAGGTAAAACTGCTAAACACATTGGTCGTAAAACATACATTGAATGTATAGTCAAGTCAGAGTTTTTAATATGGTTTATAGGTACAGCCTCAACTTATTCAATCAAACCCAACAAGTTAATATACCTCAGTCTACACCAACTAACAGTAGGTTGTTTTTGTTTCATATTCAGACAAACAACTCTTCAAGGACATCAAACAAGCCTACAATAAGGAGATTAAAATATATAATGAGTAAAATACAACAAAATATGATTATTCAGAATATAAGAATAATTAATATTCTAACCAACATAAAAATAATTAAAATTTCTGTTAGAATGACAGTGACCAAATAGTTTTATAATTTTTTAAAATAAACAATTTTATTTTTTGGAATTGATATTTTATGGCTAACATATTCAACCAGTAAGACTAATGAACCAATGATATTTACAACAGTAACAACAAAGTACTATATATAAATACCATTGACTAAATTATGATCAAAATTTTAACTGCTCAAGACAATGTACATTACATTGGTTGTGTAATTACCCAGTCATGACATTAAGTGAGGAGACCCCAAATAAATATACATGATATTTTGATACCTGGTATATTCCTTATTTATGAAAATATACATTTTTTTTAACAGCAGAAAGCAATATGAGCTTCATAAACACAAAAAAATAAATCCACCTACAGATCAACTAACAAATTTAGGCCTGCCGTTATGTTATAAAGTGTCAAGATTAGGTAAATTTGTTCCTTAAAATTATTATTTCAAGTACTGTTAATTAACTTAACCTAATTTGTGAGTGCCCAGCAATTTTTTCAGAATTTCATAAAATTTTAATACATTGCTGAGAATAATAAATACACATTTATGCCTACATGTTACATTTCAACTCTTTAAAAATTTTTAATCATACTTTCTCACAAGAAAATAATTATCTGCTCATATTCTTAAAAACTAGGTTTCAATACTCTTAATATTATATAAAGCCAATGAAGTTCTGAAGGGGTGTATTATGTCAAATTTTGTACAGTACGAAGAATAAGTTAAAAACATACATCAACATAAAAAAATTAATTAATTAAATTCCTAGCACCTACTGACAGGATACAGAAAAGCAAAAATCAACAAAACAAAAAGTTATAAAAGATGATTATTCAAGTACAATGCAAAGTGTCAAGGTGAAGTGAAATTAAGTTTTATCATTAACAAATCACAAGAAGTTACTTTATTTATCAATTCTCAGCAGAAGCTTGTCCTTGCTGTGACAACTATTGTTACAAATCATAATCATGTCATGGGCTGCATTGTTCATTTTCAATAAGTTACATGAACAAGAACTTAAACTCATATCATCTGTTTCTGACAGTTAATAATTTTCTAAACATAAATGACACTAAAGATACAATTAATAATAACAATCATGAAATTATTATTGAAGAAAAAATATTACATGTGTAGCTACCAAACTGTAGCCTTCAACTCAGCAATTTTATGAAGTAAAACCTAAATACAATTGCAATACATCTACACTATTTCCTTACATAGATTGCATTGAACAATCTGGTTTATTTATTTAATATTATTTTTTTTTAATCTTTTCAAAAAGGACATGATTAAATCTGATAATATAACAGAATCCTGCAGCAAATTTTCAAGTGAAGTGAGTGACTATTTGTAGTAGCAAACCAATAATAACTGAGGTTAACTGCTATTACACCTTTGACTTATTTAAACCCTTTAATCCCAGTTAAACCTTTCATCACTGGGGTTAACAGTCTTTAGGCAGTTATGGACAAGACTCCAGTCAAGCCCTAATAGCTAACTTAAAATTGGCACTGCGCAGCACTTACTGTTTGGTAAAATAGTGCCAGCAGCCTGTTTGAAGCAACTATAATATCCTACCCTCTCCGTCTAAGTAAGCATAAGGAATGTAAACATTTTCTTTTTACCTATGTTTTATATCTGAAAATATGTTTCAGTATTTAAAATAAAATACAAACAGAAAAAAATAAACATTTTGACCCTATAGAAATACTCTAATTTCATAAAAAAAAGTATTTCACTACCTGTCATTATCTTTAAATAACATTTAACTAATTGTTACGTTCCACTTTTCTGTCGTGTGCTGCTACCTAGCGAGGACTAGAGTCTCCATGGCAAGCTTGGTCAGGTAATCTGATCACGCCATGTCCTACGTCATAATTCCACAGGGAGTGGTCATTACGAGGTAGCGACTTATTCATTCAGCACTCAAATCTGATCCAAGGCGGTCACATCATACTTTTAGTCCAGATGGACTCCATTCTTTGTTCGAATGAACATTAGCTTTAATGTTGTATTTAATTTTACATTTTTATATTTTTATACGTCAAGTTATATGTTATGTTACAATTCATTTCATTAACTATCAAGATGACAATTCATTAAACCATTATTCAACAAGCAACAAGGCGTTGTCTTCATTCATCACCTATGAACATATAGTCCAACCTCACTCTAAAATCTACCACAACGTGTTAACGGTCTTCAGGCAAAATTGTTCATAACACCAATATAAATGAATTGTAAGTTATGGATGGAATAGAGTAAAATAATTACTAAAAGTATAACCTGAAATTAAATTATTTAGTAAAATATGAAGCCAAAAATTTTATTTTAAAAAGATATAACATTTTTATTTAATTTAGGTTTAATTTTCTAAATTTTTCTGGATTTACAAATAACCTTTACAGCTGGATTCTATTCCTAACCTCAATATACTAAAGGATGAAATTTCACCATGATGTAATATATAAAAAAACTTGAGTAGTTTACCCAGAAAATTCTTTTACCTAAGAATACTTTAAATTAGTAGTGCAATAAAAACAACTTCAAAAGCCAGATAACAAAGTATCCAGCACTCAGTAGAGGGTAGCTGTAATCAATTTAGGTAAAGTTACTACAGAAAGATGTAACAAGAATAGCAATAAATGAATTCATACGACAAAAAATTAGCTTTAATACAGCAAAATACATTTTAAGTAATTAACTTTCACAATTTTGATTATGATGTTGAACTCAGAATCTTGAAAAAATACTGGACCTGAAAGAATAAAAAATTTCAATAGAAAAAAAATTAAATGTCTGTATTTATACAAACACAAGATTCCTTATTACTTAAAATGTTTTCATTTGATTTAAACTGAATGCAATTTACAACTACTGTCAGGTATTATCAATCATTTATCAATTTAAATGGAAAATATTTTTACAATATACTAGTGGCACACTTTGAGTCACCGTCAATCTAAGTCCTTGGACAGATTTAACACTTTGATTACTGACAAGGTATCTGTGATCAACTAACCAATTAAACTGTACAAATGGTTCAAGAAGTTAATAAGATTCTAATTTTAATTTTGTTAAAATAGTACTTATTTTACAATACATCATACTGAACAAGAACGTTAGTCAATGGTTATTTATGAAATCTCTGGATAGAGATTTCATAAATAACCATAAATAACCACAGCACCTAGTTTGCTTTAGATAAATTTTGTATTAAGCAAGCTCTCATATAGCAGATAGATTTAAAGTACAATTTTGAAAAACTGAATACATCAAACTTCTGAATAAAATGCAAACAAACAAATACAGCATTTTGGGAGTAATATTAGTTCAGTATTTTCACCATGTTTAATATTTTTCTTAAAATTAATATATTATAAATTCCTTTATTTTTAAAAGATTTCTAAGTTTCCTTAACGGTCTTCATGTTGACATTATTGAATTTGATACCCAGCCCTATAAAGCTGTTCTGCTTTATAAAATAAAGCAGAACACTGATGAAAAAAGGTGTGTAAACATTAAAATATTTTAATTACTGATAATTGAAAGGGATTATAGAAAACAAGGCAAACTTTTCTATCACCACTATGTTTTCAACTTGTTCCTAAAATTAGAAAAGTATTTTGACAAAGAACAAGTTTGAATATCACAATATTACAAGTTTTTTAATTAAAGGAAGGGAGGTAGGGGCCAAGACCTCTTCAACACAATTCAATTTTTACTGGTACCAAAAGCATGATATTTTTGAAAAATTGGTTTTAAATACCAAAATATTAATTTTTTTTTATTTGATGGGTTAGGTAAGGGAAACATTTTTAAGACACTATTGAATAATTATATGTCAGCATTTGTAATGGTTCTTCAAAAACTGTTTAGTTCATTTATGACTAATGCTTTCATAACTAAATTCTCTTTTACATACTCTGGACCCTATCTTCTAATCTGCTCTCTAAAGACAAAAACAATATAAATCTGTAACTTCAATATAATTAACTAGAGAGTTTGTAAATGTGCAGGAGACAATTTTTTTTATTAAAATTAATTCCAGTAAAATCTTTACTTTATAAATTTTTCATAAAACTGACAAGCTATAACAATATTATCTTGAAAAAATGTTCTAACACGTCCGCTGATACAATAAATTTAGGAGTACAAAAGTATATTTTAAATGGATGAAATGGATACTAAGTATATATTGCTGTTTCAGATTTATAGAAACCTAAAATGAGTCTTGCTTGAACTATTTTGAACAAAACCCTACTTTTTTTCATCTCTACATTTGTATAGAAACAAAACCATATGCTGTGATTTCATTTTTTTTTTTTTTATTTCTTGTCCCTGAAATTCAACTAGTAGTTCCTATAAATTTTCATTTGCAAACACATACTTGATAAACATTAGTATATATTCAAACGAATAACTGTTTAGCAATTATTAGAATTCAGATCTTAGAGCAAGCTTTATATTGTTTTGTCCAAGCTTGTAAAAATATTCAAAAATAGTTTTTGAATAACGAAATAATCATTGTTTTAATAAAGGTTTTTACCCAAGAGCTTTTTATTTACTTTTTATATTTTGAATATTTCATTTTTCAAACTCTCCTTAATACCATGCTCTAAGAAAAAAGAAACTCTAAAAAATAATTATTCAGTCACATTTTGTTATTCTCAACTTATTAAAAAAAATCTAGCTAAAATCTTCCTGAAAAACTGAATTCCACATTGTTCAAAATATAACTATAAAATACCATTTCACACATCTCTGCACTACTCAATCTTCCTTACTGTTTAACAGTTTTTACAGTTTTCTGCCATTGTCAACTTTAAGATTTTTATTTTCTACTCATCCTGCAATACTAAACAATACTACATTTTTTAACTTAAAATCCAAATTTTAACTTAAGATTCTTCTCTTTTAATCTGTTCTATCCAATCCTTAGTACTCATTGTTTTACAGTTTCTTAAACCTTAATACAACTAACCAAACTTTTTTTAGCCTCCAGGACTACAGTTATGTATTGCTTCAGAGGATGAGATGGAATTACAATTTTGTAGCATGTGAAAATGCCATTTTACAGATATGGTGTCAAAATCTCTACTTAACTGTTATATGGTATTCTCATATCATATATACAGTATTCTCAATGTATATCGATGTATATCGTATTTTATAATTTTTTAAAAGCTTGTTCACAGTAACTACACTTCATGCAAAATTCTGAAGGTCTAGTTTCTATTATTTTGCAAACTAACTCAAACTATTTTTCTTTTTTTTTTTCTGCCTCTACTGTGATATTCCAGTCTTCCATTTCTACTATACTGTCATCTTTTATATATTTCATAAGATCATCTTTTTTTTCACATATATCCTTCTTTCTACTCATCATTTTCTGCCGCATAGGTTCTGATAAACAACAACTATTGTTTTTAGTCAGGCTTCTCACTCTGCTACTTGTAAACACAAATTATTAACTCTGTTTTTTTAGTCGTTATTTATTCCTACTCTTGCACATCCATTTTTTTATGTTTTCTTTCTGAATTGACTATCTCATAACTCCATACCAAAAATCTTCTTCACTTTCTCCCTTCCTTACCAATTCATACAAGATTTAGCTTTCATGATTCAATTCAAAGAATTCCATAGTTCTTATACTTTCTGATGACCTTCTTTTGACCATTCCATCTGGAGACTAATTGTTGCCCAAGAGAGTATTGAAGATTAAAAAATAAATTAAAAAATGAGGAAAAGATAATTCAAACGCATTTTCCTTTATATGTAAAAGATATGTCACCTTATTTGAAAGTGGCCTATGCTCACCTGCACCACAATACCCTTATCAGCTTTCATTTAAATTATCTTGAATAAATTCATACTGAAAATGTAGTAAAGTGTACAAGTCAAATGTAGTTTTAAAAAAGGGCGCAAAATCATACTAACGTACATTGCAATGATTCTTATTTTTAAATTATTATATATATTAAAAATTTTAAGTCATTTGAAAAAGTTTATGATTTTTTCTCCCTATAAAATTACTTATTATGTATCTCATTAAATTTTAAATCACTCTCCTTGATTTAAAAACTGATTTTTGTTACTTTTCTGTCTAGTGCTACAGCTGTAGAAGGAAAAGTATTGTAATCGGTGCAATTGGGCATATGCAGTTTACAGCAGATCTTGACATTTTGACATATAAGGAACCCAAAAAAACCGGATGGATGGATTTTCCGGATGTTCATATATACATGTGAGTCTGTTCAGTGTTTCACACTTTATATCCCCAGAACTACTGGACCAATTTTGACCAAACTTGGTCAGATTACTTCTGTATATGGGACATTTATGCCAAAAATTTTCAACTGAAAAGGTCAAAGGAGTGAGGCTGTAAAGCAAGGTCACCCTTAGTATCTCAAGATTTTGCCTAATTAAAGTCTTATTTTTCTTAGGTACATTTGTCAACAACTAAACAATAATATCTATAAAAAAGATTTTTTAAAAATCATACCCCCACCCCAAAAAATGCTCTAAACTAGTGGCTAAGTGGGTATACTGCGTCAACAGTACCTCCAATCACAAGAAGTGCTAGTAGAACACTGACATACAGCTGCACAAAAAATATTATATTTAAATAAAATTATAAATATTGTAAATTAAGTTGTGTGTATGTGTACGTGAGCCGTGCATCATAAAAAAGCCGCATGATAAGAAAGTCATACGACTGTGTAGTCAGGTAGTTTTTATTAAAAACACCCGAAAAGAAAATTTCCACATATTCGCAAAAACTTTTTTTAAAAAAACGGTTGATTTTTTGCATATTTTGCAAACAGCTGTCACTTTGAAAGTACAGTAGAGAAAAACAAATCACATTTTATGAAAACTATTTCTTTAAACCTTTAGCATCTAGTTTTTTGTGCAAATAAGGAAATCAAAAATATTAAAAACATCATTACTATTTGTTATTTGTTAACAAAAATAGAAATGAGAGATAAAATTAAAAGTTAAAAAACATTGCTGACACAAACATACCTAAAAAGCATGCGGGTGACAATTTTATATACAGTATTTCTGTATAGTATAATTTTGTTTTCAATTTTTTTAGATTTAAAAAATATATATATAAATTTTATTGTCAAATTTTTTAAATTTAAAAACTAAATAAAAAAAATATATACACACACACACACACACATTTATATAGTCTAAGACACTACCAGTAACATAAGGATTCAACGCAGGGTTATATATCTGAATCAGTTCAGCCGTTGAGCTGCTACAATGGAACAATACAACAAAAATACATATATAACCCTAAATAAATTACTCTTTTTTGGGCATTAAGGAATAAATTAATAAAAGTTTTTAATTTTTATAAAATCATAACATTTTTCTGTTACATCTTGTTTTTGAATAATAAAAGTTGAGACTTTTTTATAAACTTTATTACATCAATTTTCTCAGAATTAAATTTTCTACTAATTTTGATAAGATCTACACATTTAATAGTATTTCAACTAAATTATTGTACTGCAAAACCAAAACAAAATGTGTTTTTCATCATCAAATGTTTCTGTTTTACATTGGATATCACGAAAACTACAGGCGTCACAGTTTATTTGATTTTTCAAGTCAATAAACATAAGAAACAATCAAGTTTACCCCTGATATACTGAAATTTCAGTGCGGGAACTGAAATCCATGCAAAATTGTTTGCTATCAGTAACTTTATACAAAGTGCTTTCAGACATAGGTTTTTATGAATGTTTTTTCTTATTTCAAGTTCTAAAATCAGTTTCCAGATTATTTCCCTTTTCTTTTGATCCACCTGCACACATACATATATATATATATATATATATATAGAGCCTATGATACTCCTAGTAATGTAAGGATTCCAACACCGAGTGATACATCTACATCGGTTCAGCAGTTGAGCTGCTATGGTGGAACAAATAAACATACACACGTAAATACATTACATTCCTTTTTGGGCAGTTCTGTAACAAAATATGAACTGGAATGATTTTTTAAGCTTTAAAAAGGATGAATAATTTTTTAAGTATTTTTTTATATAATTAAAAAGCTTATTAAATCCCTCCCAACCACATATAACCTTCTCTATTCTAGAAGTTTAATTAGTAAAACAAAGCATTTCGAACTAACAAAAAAAAATAAAAAAGTCAACTCATATTTAAAGTGAATCCTCGTGGTAGTAAATTGGTTTATTAATTTCTTTTATTAGATTTAAAAATAGATTTTATTTAAATTATTTGTTTAAACATAAAACAATTAATTTGTTTAAACAATAAATTGCACTTGCATGCATCACCACACTAACCTCAAAGTAATATTTAAAAAAGTAATGACTAAATAAAATATTAACAAAATGTTTTTTAAACAACATACACGTACAGTGTTACAAAATAAAGAGTATTTGTTACTATTTATTAATATAATTAAGATTAATGAATTACTACTACTACTGTTTTTAAAGATAGAATAACAGAAATAGATTAGTTCAATATATTTACTAGCTGTATGGTGTGCCTACGGCATGCCTCCACATAGACCCTTTGGGGAGATTGCCCTGGCAGGTGGCATCTCCGAATGCTATTATTAAGTGTCCAAAATTGATTACCTCTTGTGTAAAAATGTTTTCGTTTTGAATGAAAAAAATTGATCAAGGATAAGTGAAAAAAAAGGGTTTGTCTTCATTAGTTACGCACCCTTCCTCATTAGGAAATAAGCTTGTAGGGTGAGTTACCATCACCCCGCTTTCTAAATCCAAAATAACTTCACAACAAAATATCTGCTAGCACTTTTAAACTTTTTACAACTCTTCAATAAAAAATAATTATTTATTATTATTATTATTTACTATTATTATTATTATTATTCATTATTTAAGTATTATATTCAATTTACAAAACAAATTATTGTAATACGAAACTAACCTTCTAACAAAATATCAATGAATTCTAAAAGGATAACACTGATGAACATAATTTTTGTTTCTTAACATGCGATACATGATTTAAATCTGTTTTTTGATGCTGAAAATGAATATGAACTCAGAATATTTCTATCACCCATCATTTTTGAAAAATTTTTAAATTTTAATTAAAGGATTTTTTTTTCATTTTTCAACATATAGTTACCATTCTAAGCTCCTATGTTGTATTTTGTTAGTTAATTTTTTATTGTTTAACTTTGTTAACATAATTTTTACGCTATAAATAAACAATACTAGACAAAGAATTAAATCATATCATAATCAGATATTATGACATCATATCTAACACTGAAGAGTGAGCCTTCATGGACAAGATTAATCATGTCTGTGCAGATCAAAACATGTAGCTGAAAACACAGCTGTGTTGTTTGTATTAAGCACTGGATTTAGGAATGAATTAATTTTGTTCAGTCTTATTGCTGTCTTAGTTTGTTAACAGTGCAGAATATTTGAATATTAAATAGATAGACAGAATGAAAAATGAAGTAGTGATGAGGAAAGTGGATGGAATAAAAGCTTATCAGAACAATTCAGAAAGGGAAAGCTGGTTGGCTGGCAGAAGAATTGACTAAAACAAATATAAAAGGACGATGTAAAAAGAGCGGCCAGAAAAGTGTACAAATTATATAAAAAATTAAAGGAAATGAAAGCTATTTGAGACTTTCTAGCTGGGAATAGAGAAGAATGGAAAGCAGATATAGAGAAAGAAATCTGTTTCAAGGGAGTTGACCGTATTACAACACATTTCTTATATTAAAAGGTTAGTTTTTTTGCTAAAGAGGAAAAATTTAATTTTTAAAACTTTTAATATTAATAATACTATTTCTGCTTATCACTGGATCTGTTATTTATTTCTGAGCTGGTGACCTCTTTAGAAATCATTTGTTGTTAATGAAGAAGGTTGTACGTTTCTGAGAAGCAGGTAGCTCTGTATTGTAGGAGGTACTAAAACAGGTGACTATCTCTGGAGAGATCAGAAAAAGGAGTAGTTTCAGAAACTACCTATTTTATTTATTTTTTTTTTAAAACTGTTATTGTAATAAATAGTAATATTAAAATGATTATTGTTAATGTTATGTTTATTAATATAATTTTAATTATCTTTTTAATATCTGCTTTTCAGTAGTTTCTAATGACAACTTATTAACTGTTCATATGTGCTGAAAACAGAAACTTGTGATAATTTGTGCCTAAGACAATTTTTGTGTACCAAAATAAAATTTAATTGAAAACTATAACCTCAATTTTTGAGAAAATGATTTCTTCATTCTTCTACTTTTAACCAGTTCAGTGGTTAGAATAAAATATAGCATATTAAAGCTCATTAATTAAAAAACTTAGAGAAATCACATGGCCTTTTGGTCAGCAAGTTGTAAAGCCTCAAAATATATGAGTGTCAACAAATACCACATTGAACAGCTACAGAAAATCAATAAGAATTATATGGTAGATTTTTCAATTTAAGTAGATCATAGTTTAGGTAAGATTTCCTCTACCTATGACTATTTCTTTTTCCAGATTCTGAGTCAAACATTATTAATTGAATAATATGTTCTCTGATATTAAACAGAATTTTTCACTTTAAAATTATTTCATAAATTCAACCTTATAAAATTCCTAATGAACTGCTGCTTTAGAACATACTGTTGCTTTAAAAACAATATGTTTATTAATTCCAAATTAATGATTATACAATAATCACAAGTTAGAAAAGTACAAGTTACAAAATATAATTAAAACACACTCTGTTAACACACTAATGAAACATATTGTGCCATATCATATGTTTTCAATTTACTTAGTCAATTAATACATTCACTGTAACAGACACAAGATATAAAATTAAGTGCAGTTAAATAAATATTTGTCTCCACAATTCATGACAGACTACACGTAAAGCTGTTTCTAAAAAAAATATAGAAACAATGTTAAAAAGTAGTCATAAAACAGTAATATTTTCAAAAAATATGAAATATATTCACATCAGTATAAGACTACATCAGCAAGAATTCTTGTAAAATATAATTAATGATATTTATGTTATCTAAATAATTTGAATTTCTAACAAACAGAAAACAGACATATAAACTATTTTCTACAATATACTCAATAAGAATTTATTAACCCTTAAATTTAGGATCCTTAAATTCAATTTTGGGTCGTTATATTTTATGCATCAATTTAAAAGTGACTGGCTCAAAATTAGGCAGTTATTGTGTCCACAAGAAAGTGAAATATATATATAAATTTATAAATATATAAAATTTTATATATATAACTTTTGAACTGACGGTGGTTTTGGGTTCTGAGGTAGCGAAACTCGAAGATATGTCAAAATTTTCCGGAAGTCCTCTAAGCTTGTTAGTCCTCTAAACATTACCTAAAACCTTTGTCTGAAACAATTTTTGAAATGACCAATCCTTATGGCAAGGGATGACCAAAATTTTTGTGTAATTGTAAAAGATGGCTTATTGTATGCTAAACATGTGAAACTTCTTTTCACATGCAACCATTGTCGTATTGAGTAAATTTGAAGTTCTTCTTAACTTTAAGATGGAAATTTTTCATCCCCTCCTTAGCACCGGTGAAATCTTTTTCATTTTTTATATTTAATTTAATTATATTGATTTATTAATAATTATTAACCTCTGATTGTAAAAACAGTTTTACGATAAATAATAATTCAGTAATAACAATAAAAAAAATAGAAAATATGAAAAAAAAATCATAAGTTATTAGTGAAATAAAATTTTATGTACTTTTCATTAAAAAAAAAAACAGGAAATGAAGTCGGATTTGAACCGATGTATCTTCCCCTTCTAAGAGCCAAATATTTCATTAATTAAAATTTTATTTGGCTATAACTCTGGAACCAATGAAAATTAGTACAATTTATGATATATCAGAGAAAAGCTCTCAATGACGCCTTATTATTGCAGTTAAGAAAAACTCCAAAATTCAAATGTTTTAGATTGCAACAAAAGTCTATTGCAATCAAAAGGGGAGGTGCACAATTAGATGATACAGCAGTCACAAATCCAAAATTTCAACATTCTACGCCTAATTGTTTTTGAGTTATCTGAGATATATACGCACATATGTACGTACAGAGGTCTCACCAAAAGAAGTCAAAATGGATTCAGGGATGTCAAATGAAAATTTCTGTTGAAATCTGAGAGTCAAAATTTTTTGCTATCACAATACTTCCTTTACTTCGTACAAGGATGTAAAAATCTATATTTATAAATAACAGTTAATTATTTTGATTGGTCCCAAATTATTTTTATTGCTAACTGCTCCATATTTATTGGATTCACTGCTATAACAATTCGATTTCGCAGATCTTGAAGAATAGCAGGCTTCTTAATTGGTAAACCCACCAGGTTGGTCTAATGGTTAACTCGTCATCGCAAATCAGTTGATTTCAAAGTTGAGTTTTAGTCATCCCTTGCCATAAGGGTTGGTCAAACTGCTTCAGACAAAAGTTTTAGGTAATGTTTAGAGGACTAACGACCACTTTAAACCGATGTGATACTGTGCCTATTAATGGATATGATTTTTTTTGTCTACAAAACCCTATTTTGTCCACCCCCTGAGCTAATAGTTGGTGATATAAAAAAAATTTACTTACATAAGTTATAGGCCCAAAGAATTGTAGAAACTTTAAACAAATTCGATAATTTACTTAATGAAAAAATTATAGCAATAATTTTTTTTCAAAAAAGCCATTTCCACCCCCATGGTCAGATTTTGTCCGTTAACAAACTCGACCATGATTTTGGGTCAAGGTCTTTTAGGGAACAATTTGAAAGTGATTAACGCAGAATTATGGCAGTTATCGTGACCACAAGAAAGTGAAAATATATGTATATATATATATATAAACTTTTGAGCTGATGGTGGGGTTTTGGGATCTGGGGGATGTGAAACACGAATATATGTCAAAATTTTTCAGAGGTTAAATCATGGTACCCTTACCATAATAAATCTACCTAAAAAGAGCTGAAATATTTATAACCATTTTGAAAAACTTCCAAAATTTCAAAGCAATATTTTAACTTTTGTAGATTTCAGTATTGCTATTTAAGAATTTAAGTAATGAGAATAAAATGTTTATTTTAACAATGCCCATGATGGTCAGCAGTGATATTAATTTGAAATTTAAACTTTTTTTAATGACATATTTAACCAAACTGTATAATATAAAACACTTTTAATGCTCTTTGCAACCATTATCAGTGATGGTTGGTGCTATTGTTTTCACACTAATGTACGCTGATGTTACTGTAAGCAGTGTTTTAAACAGGTATACATATATTAAAACTGTCCTCAAAAAGTCTTTAATTTGAATTGTGTATATTCATTTAGTACATTAACAATGCTGTGTGTACACACACTCACACACACAAATATGTCCTCTATTGAACATTATTTAAGTTAAGACATGGTTGTGTTAACATATGGCCCTTTTTGTGTATATCTAGAATATCAAGAATGGTGGATAGTGATTTGTGTTAAGGAGGTGATAAGTAAATGTTAGCTCAGTGTTGCTCTGGAGGTTTTTAAATGTTAAGTATATCTTTGCTTAAAAACTTGTGTTCTATGTGGAATGGTTTGTTTTATATGTTGTTTTGAGACTACATTCTATTCAATTTTTTTTAAATCTGTCTTTCATTCAGAATACTGATAATTTTTGTATAATTTGTTACAAAATAAAATCTAAACATTTTTAATTAATCAATTTAGAAATCTATAATAGGTATTTTAATTCTATCCAGTTATTATTTGATTTTGGTAGAAATCAGAATTATCAGGGTAAAATTTAAACCCTTGTTGTTCATGTACCACTTACCCAAAGATTGAAAAAATAATAATATCAAAATAAAACATTAATAAATAATAGAATATAAACCAATTGTAAAAGAGAGACCACCATTACAAATAGAAAGCGAAAGCATTTTTATACTTCCAAAAGATATTAATAAGTTGATAAATTAATAAAGCTACCAATAATCTTCTATTACACGGATTAGGATATTAAACCTGATTTAATACTCTTAATTCTTTCTTTATATTAACATTTGTTCACCTACCCGTTAATTTATAGCCACAATACTTCTCAAAGATTCATTTCAGTAGTTCAGATTGTGTTATCATCTTAGTTTCACTTGCAAAAGGAAGTATTTGTATGTCATTCCACAGAAACTTTAAAATTTGACAAGCTTTTCCTAAGAATAATTTTTTTTTCATTTGAGATGTCATATTCCAAAAATCTGAAATGACTACCTGTTATAGTCAAAAATCATATATCTATTCTTGCTGAATACTTTCAATTCCAATCCCTGTTGTACAAATTTTAAACCATATTTTTATAATTCATTAAAAATAAACACACTTTTTACAGACTCTATATACTTTCCTATATTATATTGCCATTTCTAGATGATAATAACGTAATACTGTTTTTATAATTATTTCAAGAATATGAATAAAACTATCAAACAAAATTGAAATAATTTACTGTCTTACAAAATGAATAAAAATCATTATTCAATTTTCATTTAGCATAATCTACCTAGTATACAAACTAAATCAAGAGCTTTTCACCATAATCTTTTTATATTTATTTATCTTTGCATCAAACATACTTAAACAGAATTATGTCAAATGGGTGGACAGGTTATGGCTTTATAAAAGCCATAATATTATGTCTTTCATTGAGTCTTTAAAGACACAAAATAAACTTTATCTAAATGTTTTTAATAAAAGTCAATCAGTTGTAAGTTATTTTGGAATAAATATCTCTTGCTTAAAACCTTGTTTTTATACTGATTTTAAGAAATTGTAAAAATTAAATATTTTGACTGTTTAAAAAAAATGTGAACAAATTTTTGTTTAAGATTATGTATTACTTAAGTAATAGAATTTACTGATTAAAATAAATAAAATGTGTTCTTGAAAATGTACAAGTGAACAAGAAAAAAAATATATAAATATGGATCAGAAGGGAAATAAATAGTAATTTTAATTTGGCTAGCAACAACAGTTGTCTTAAAATAAATAGCTACATTTTTATGGTTCTATCGATATGTACAAAATCATGTAAAAACTTTATATAACTCCTAACAGAAATTAAAAAACAGAAAACTGAACTTTTCTTCTAAGATCAGTCACCTAACTAATGACAGTTACTGATGACAGTTACTAATGACAGTTGTGTTTCAGAGAAATTGATCTTATCTTCTGAGATCAATTCCTTTGAAACGCAAAAGGGATAGGTGTGACACGTCATGATGTATTCTGAACTGTAATCCTGAACAAATAATTCTTTTATCAGGATTGAGTACCTCAAACAATCTCAAATTGTGATTATTTTTATCAAACTTAACAGGCTCTTCTTTCTTTATCTTCTTTGTCATTTTAAAATCAACATGAACAATTGCAAAGAAGTGTGTAGCTGATGCAAGTCAACATTTCCCTTCCTAAATAAATTTTTCTACATTAAAAAAAGAAAGAAAAAGTATGACAAGGTACCTAGTAAGATAAAAAGACAGAACTGAAAAAATTATGAAAGAAAATAGAGCAAGAATGAAAGAAACAAAGTGTACTTCACTGCTAAAGAGTATTTTTTTTTTTTTTAAATTCCTCCTATCTCTAATATACAGTGTTGTAAACAATATACACTTTATACTGTTTAACAACGCTAATACAGAAATACTCTATTAATTAATTAAAAAGGCTGAATAATTTATATGTAATACCATATATTAACTAATACCATAAATTAAAAAAAAAAATTAGATAATTTAAACTATGCAGCTAAAATTCATTAAAATAAAATTCTATTAACTGAAACTACATAATGTCTGCTGAGCCAGTTGTATCCTTACATGGGTTCATTTTTCGATTATGAGTTTAATGTTCTTACGTTACATAAATAATTTACTTACTGATAGGATCTCAGGTTCATTGAATTTTTGCAGATGAACCTGATTACTATTATAGAGTGAATTAATTAAATACAATGCAAAATGACTTAAAAACAAAAAACACTCCATTACAGTTAACAAGAAAGCTCTAAGCTCTAAAACTAAGTCTGTTCATGTTTCTTGCAAGATGCACATAATAACTGATAACATTTACTAAAAATGTATGATATTGTTGAATGGGAATTAGTTTTGTTTCAACTGTTTTAAATCAGGCAGGTTGAAAATACAAATATTTAGAGTTATTAATTAAAGGAAAATGTAGAAAGAAAGAATATATTTTAAATTAAAAAATTTATATGAATGCAGCATTATGAAAATCTTATTTATTAAAATATGTTTCTCCTCTCACTGTCCTTAAAACCATTCATTATTCAATCACTAATTCTAAATTTATATATAGGAGGATGTGCTAATCTTTTTATCTTTACCTACAATAACACCACACAAGATATTAGATAGCCTAATGTAAGAACTAAAGAATATTTTTCAATTATAATGTCTTAAAAATACTTCCTTTATAGTAAATTGTTTACTACAGTTTACAGTTATTTTATCTTATAGGAAGCTACTCAAAGAGTAATGTCAACACTTATTTTACCATTCTCAGTCCTTTTCCAAAACTGAAGTACTTCAACTTTCAAACAATTTTTCATGTTTTTTGGCTGCAAAATTGTATAAGTTCCTGCTTTTACTTCACTTTAAAAAAATAACCTACCTTTTAGTAAAGTAAAATGGATTTATTTTCTTAAGAAGATATGGAAAATTTACTAACAATTTATCTTTTATTTTGATTTGCTACATAAGTTTATTTAATTTATATAATATATGTCTCCCTCCATATAATATGTAATTATATGTACACGTATAATGTGTGTTTAACATATCTAAATGTACACATGATATAGTAAATGCTTCTTCCCACGAATGATTACAATGGGTCATAAAAACAAATGTATTTTTCTAATTGTTTAATAGAGTTTATACTCTAAATAAAGCTTGCACTGTTTGCTGTAAACATAGGCTTTTGTCGGTATAGTCACAAAATAAATGCACTTTAAACAAATATGCTGCTAACTTCAACACCCTCCTCTATGAATCATGAGACCTTGCCGTTGGTGAGGGGGCTTGAGTGCTCAGGGATACAGAGTAGCTGGACCGAAGGTGCAACCATATCGGAGAGGTATCTGTTGAGAGCCAGACTAAGGAATGATTCCTGAAAGAGGGCAGCAGCTCTTTCAGTAGTTGTTAGGGGCGTAAATCACAATGACTTAAACGGCCATATCAACATCACTCAGTCCTCTGAGTACTGCGCAGCTGAAAGCAATGGAAAACTACAGCTGTTTTTTTTTCCAAGAAAATGTGGCTCTGCATTTTCAAAAGCAATAATGGAGGCGCCTTCCTTGGTAAAATATTCCGGAGGTAAAATAGTCCCCCGTTCGGATCTCCGGGTGGGGACTACTAAGGAAGGGGTCACCAGAAAAGTAAAAAATAACATTCTACGAGTCGGAGCGTGGAATGTTAGAAGCTTAAAAAAGGTTGGTAGGCTAGAGAATTTAAAAAGGGAAATGGATAGGGTAAACGTGGATATAGTAGGAATTAGTGAGGTTCGGTGGGAAGAGGAAGGCGACTTTTGGTCGGGTAACTTTAGAGTAATTAACTCAGCGTCAAATAACGGGCAGGCAGGAGTAGGTTTCGTGATGAACAAGAAAATAGGGAGGAGAGTGGAGTATTTCAAGACGCATAGCGATAGAGTCATTGTAATAAGGATAAATTCAAAACCTAAACCGACAACGATTGTTAACGTCTATATGCCTACAAGCGCCCATGATGATGATGAGGTAGAATGTGTATACGAAGAGATTGATGAAGCAATTAAACACGTAAAAGGAGATGAAAATTTAATAATAGTTGGAGATTGGAATGCAAGCATTGGAAAAGGCAAGGAAGGAAATATAGTGGGTGAATACGGGCTGGGCAAAAGGAATGAAAGAGGGGACCGACTTATAGAGTTTTGCACGAAGTATAATTTAGTAATTGCCAACACCCAATTTAAAAATCATAATAGAAGAATATACACTTGGAAAAAGTCAGGCGATACTGCAAGGTATCAGATAGATTATATCATGGTTAAGCAAAGATTTAGAAATCAACTCGTGGACTGCAAAACTTACCATAATTTGGTGATAATGAAATGTAGATTGGGGTTTAAAAACCTGAAGAAAAGGTGTCAGATGAATCGGTGGAATTTAGAGAAGCTTGAGGAAGAGGAGGTAAAGAAGATTTTTGAGGAGGACATCGCAAGAGGTCTGAGTAAAAAAGATAAGATAGAAAATGTAGAAGAAGAATGGGAGAATGTTAAAAAGGAAATTCTTAAATCAGCAGAAGCAAACTTAGGCGGAATAAAGAGAACTGGTAGAAAACCTTGGGTTTCAGACGATATATTGCAGCTGATGGATGAACGTAGAAAATATAAGAATGCTAGTGATGAAGAAAGTAAAAGGAACTATCGGCAATTAAGAAATGCTATAAACAGGAAGTGCAAACTGGCGAAAGAAGAGTGGATTAAAGAAAAGTGTTCAGAAGTGGAAAGAGAAATGAACATTGGTAAAATAGACGGAGCATACAGGAAAGTTAAGAAAAATTTTGGGGTACATAAATTAAAATCTAATAATGTGTTAAACAAAGATGGTACACCTATATATAATACGAAAGGTAAAGTCGATAGATGGGTGGAATATATTGAAGAGTTATACGGAGGAAATGAATTAGAAAATGGTTTTATAGAGGAAGAAGAGGAAGTTGAGGAGGATGAAATGGGAGAAACAATACTGAGATCTGAATTTAAGAGAGCATTAAAAGATTTAAATGGCAGAAAGGCTCCTGGAATAGACGGAATACCTGTAGAATTACTGCGCAGTGCAGGGGAGGAGGCGATTGATAGATTATACAAACTGGTGTGTAATATTTATGAAAAAGGGGAATTTCCATCAGACTTCAAAAAAAGTGTTATAGTAATGATACCAAAGAAAGCAGGGGCAGATAAATGTGAAGAATACAGAACAATTAGTTTAACTAGTCATGCATCAAAAATCTTAACTAGAATTCTATACAGAAGAATTGAGAGGAGAGTGGAGGAAGTGTTAGGAGAAGACCAATTTGGTTTCAGGAAAAGTATAGGGACAAGGGAAGCAATTTTAGGCCTCAGATTAATAGTAAAAGGAAGATTAAAGAAAAACAAACCAACATACTTGGCGTTTATAGACCTAGAAAAGGCATTCGATAACGTAGACTGGAATAAAATGTTCAGCATTTTAAAAAAATTAGGGTTCAAATACAGAGATAGAAGAACAATTGCTAACATGTACAGGAACCAAACAGCAACAGTAGCAATTGAAGAACATAAGAAAGAAGCCATAATAAGAAAGGGAGTCCGACAAGGATGTTCTCTATCTCCGTTACTTTTTAATCTTTACATGGAACTAGCAGTTAATGATGTTAAAGAACAATTTAGATTCGGAGTAACAGTACAAGGTGAAAAGATAAAGATGCTACGATTTGCTGATGATATAGTAATTCTAGCCGAGAATAAAAAGGATTTAGAAGAAACAATGAACGGCATAGATGAAGTCCTACGCAAGAACTATCGCATGAAAATAAACAAGAACAAAACAAAAGTAATGAAATGTAGTAGAAATAACAAAGATGGACCACTGAATGTGAAAATAGGAGGAGAAAAGATTATGGAGGTAGAAGAATTTTGTTATTTGGGAAGTAGAATTACTAAAGATGGACGAAGCAGGAGCGATATAAAATGCCGAATAGCACAAGCTAAACGAGCCTTCAGTAAGAAATATAAGTTGTTTACATCAAAAATTAATTTAAATGTCAGGAAAAGATTTTTGAAAGTGTATGTTTGGAGTGTCGCTTTATATGGAAGTGAAACTTGGACAATCGGAGTATCTGAGAAGAAAAGGTTAGAAGCTTTTGAAATGTGGTGCTATAGGAGAATGTTAAAAATCAGATGGGTGGATAAAGTGACAAATGAGGAGGTATTGCGGCAAATAGATGAAGAAAGAAGCATTTGGAAAAATATAGTTAAAAGAAGAGACAGACTTATAGGCCACATACTAAGGCATCCTGGAATAGTCGCTTTAATTTTGGAAGGACAGGTAGAAGGGAAAAATTGTGTAGGCAGGCCACGTTTGGAGTATGTAAAACAAATTGTTTGGGATGTAGGGTGTAGAGGGTATACTGAAATGAAACGACTAGCACTAGATAGGGAATCTTGGAGAGCTGCATCAAACCAGTCAAATGACTGAAGACAAAAAAAAAAAAACTTCAACACAGCCATACAATATTGATCTTTTATGCATGTACTTCTTTAAATATATTTTATTTTACTAGGTATAGGTAATTCATGTTTTATAAAATATAGAAATAAAAATAATATAGAATAAATGTAACTGCTTTAATGTTGCAACTGTCATGGAAAAAATATTAAATTAAAATATACGTTAATAATAATAATAATAATAATAATTATAGTAACAAAATAATAATAATTATTATTATGAAACTGTAATTAATAATTAAAAATAACTGAATGAAGATTTTAAGAGAGTATAATAAAGTCTAATCGATACATCAAAATCAAACAAGTGAATAACAATCAATTTTAATCTTATGAAAACTATATTGCATTATTTAAGAATTACCATGAAGTACTAATAGAAAATCATGTAAAGAAAATAATTCTTTACAGCATGCACTATTTTAAAAATAAAAATTGAATATAATTACCTCTAAAGGCGCATCCTGTGGCAGATCAGTCACATGGACGGCATTCTGAATCTTATTTTTCCCATAACGAGCTCTCAGTGTATGAGGTCTCAACTGTCTTGCAATATCCTGAAGGGAGTCAACATAAAAAATTGGTTTCATTTTATAAACGTTGAATCCTCATTAACTTACTAATAATAAATAAATAAATTATTTATACATATCAAATACATAAAACTTAGTTTAAATAACAATGCGATTTATACAGACATCTTACAGATTAAAGCAGGTGAATTTTTAAATAAACCATTTCTACCTAAATATGGATTTCAATTTAATTACTGCACTTCTTTAATAATTCTGTAAATTATGTTTTATTTACTTCTTTCATATAATTGTTAGTAAAATCCTTATCAATTACTTTAAAAAGAAAACAAACATTTTTTGATCTGATAATAACTTGAATCTAGTTTGTTAAATGAATGCTTTAAATTAGAAAAACAAACAGAAAACAGTAGACAAGCAACCAAAAACACTTGAAATAGAGCACAAGTACACATGGAAAACTGGACAACCAAATTGAAATAATTCTTAAGTATTTCTGGCTAAAAATCAATTTTATCCACGAAATTCACAGAATATAGAAAAAATATATACTCAGTTTTACCCACAAATAATAGCCACAATGAAATATTATAAGCACACAAATTAATATAAAATATCTGAAAAAACAGAAAAATTATTTACATCAGAAATTTCTATAGGCTGAAGCTCATAATCTTCTAATAGGTTCTATATGCATTAAGTTGGCTCTATCATAAAAGTAGTACACAGATGGCAAGATGCAATACAAGGTTATTTTTATTTCTAGCCATTAGTAACTCATTTATGAAATAAAAAAGCTGTTCACTTTACATAGATAGAGGATGAAATGTTTACAAAATTTGAAAAGATAGTTTAAGAATGATGTATGCAGAATAGACAAAGACTACCTACAGCCTAACCGGGGAAGGTCTTCATAGACAAGTGTTGAGTTTGACTGCATTAAAGTGATCACAAAACTGGATGGTGATATCCTCAATAAATTTATCATAAAAAAAAATACAACTGATTAATTGTAACAACAATCTGATTAATCTTTCATTGTAATTTAGCAGGACACAGCTCAAACAATCCAGATTGTGTAGAGAGGAAGATTAAATGTAATGAAAGATTTCTGGAAATTCAAAAGTCTAAATTCTGAGACTTGATAACAAATGTTATACAGGACACAGCTCAAACAATCCAGATTGTGTAGAGAGGAAGATTAAATGTAATGAAAGATTTCTGGAAATTCAAAAGTCTAAATTCTGAGACTTGATAACAAATGTTATACACTGCAGTACAATACAGAAACTATCACCAAACACAAACAGTCAGTCAGTAGAATGAATAATTTGCACAACTGCTGCTCTAAAACTGATTTCACAAGCATAAAAGCAAATTCTGTCAGATTGCAGAAATGAGTATAAAAAAATATCTAAATACATGTGAACTTAAAGTAAACAAAAATTATAAGTGAAAATAACTCTTAAGATTTTTAAAACCTTCATTGGTTTCCCTTTCTCAAAATACAATACTGCTGGTGTCAACTGATATTTTTTACTTTTTTTTTAACTTTATCATGTTTTAAGTAATTGATATGGATAATATTAATTTTATTCTTATAAGTAAAAAACAATCAATAGTCCACAGCAAATGCAGAAGTGGCATAGGGTATGACTACATTGTTGCATACCCATTTCCACAGCACATACTAAGATTATAGAATTTGTTCTAAGTAGAAATCATTAATTTATTCCAACTTAAAATTCTGAGTGTATACATGCACACAGGTTGCTTTTTTCAACACTGTATGTACAGAAACCAAAGAAAAGCATATTATGAAACACATAGTCAAAACATTTGAATACATCTCTGCAAACAGAACTACTTAGATCAGTAATATTTACATATGAACTTCATGTAAATTGTTTTGACACTGCTAAATGTAATATTAATATACAGGATTCTAAAAATTATTCCATAATAATAATTTTTCCAGAAGAACTCAAATATTATGTTATTCATAATGGTATTTACATCTACAACTATTTTTAAAAAAACAAGAAACTAAAGACGTTAATAAGTTAGTATTTTCTGAAACATCAGCACTTCCAGTGATGTAGAATTACAAACTAAATAGGTGGATGGTAGGGCACCGGGTTGGTCTAGTGGTTAATGCATCTTCCCAAATCAGCTGATTTGGAAGTCGAGAGTTACAGCGTTCAAGTCCTAGTAAAGCCAGTTATTTTTACATGGATTTGAATATTAGATCGTGGATACTGGTGTTCTTTGGTGGTTGGGTTTCAATTAACCACACATCTCAGGAATGGTCGAACTGAGAATGTACAAGACTACACTTCATTTACACTCATACATATCATCCTCATTCATCCTCTGAAGAATTATCTAAACGGTAGTTACCGGAGGCTAAACAGGAAAAAGAAAGAAAGAAAAGGTGGTAGGGGGGGGTCATTTTGTAAATGTGTAAGGAAAAAAATTTGTGTTTTTAGACATAGGATGGTTGCTGGATAAGTGAAGAGAAAGGAGACATAAGTTTTTTTTGTTTTAAGATCTGTAATGTTATAACCAGAAAATATGCAACTACTAACTTAAAAGGAGTATTTTTATCATATTCTTCAGCTATAACTGAAAAAATTGATGTAAATTTCTTTTAAGACAGCTGTTCCAGACAGGTGCTGTTCATGGACCACAGATTTTTTTTATCCTTTTACTATTTTTACCCTTTTTTTTTATGGAGCATAATTTGCTTAAAATCAAAATATGCAAATGATTAAAATGGGTTAAATTAGATAAATTATTATGTGAATTACAGGAAAATCTTATGATTTATTTCACAACTGAATTATTAGTTACTCTAAAATGAAAACATTCAATTTCTCTGGCATATGTCCTTTTAATAATGTGCATGTAATTTATTTTTTTGCAAAAACACAGCAAAATGCACACTATTTACAAATTTTCAGCTTTTCTGTTATCATTTTATATAAAAAAAATCGATAGTGAAAACAAAATGTATATTAGGGAAGTGTTTCAAAAAACTAGACCAAACATTTTACCACATCTCAAAAAAAAAAAAACTGTTTACTACAACCTGTTACTGAAGTGGGAATCACAATATTTACTTGACAAAATTTACAACTAGGTAGATGTCAGCTAAATGAAGAGGAGTTATAAATAGAATGGTACTACTATTCTGTATATGACATAAGTTATGTGGTCAATGTTATTAGCACTATTTCATTAGTATACTGGATAAACCCACCGGGTTGGTCTAGTGGTGAATGCGTCTTTCCAAATCAGCTGATTTGGATGTCGAGAGTTCCAGCGTTTAAGTCCTAGTAGAGTCAGTTATTTTTACACGGATTTGAATACTAGATCGTGGATATCGGTGTTCTTTGGTAGTTGGATTTCAATTAACCACACATCTCAGGTATGGTCGAACTGAGATTGTACAAGAATACACTTCATTTACAGTCATACATATCATCCTCATTCATCCTCTACAGTAATACCTGAACGGTAATTCCCGGAGGCTAAACAGGAAAAAAGTAGACTGGATAAAAAGTTACCTCAACTTTGCAAATTTAAATGTGCAACATTATTTTAATTAAAAATTTAGCTTTTACTCAAATTTTAAAATTAATATTACACAACTTTAATCTTAGATGTGATGTTTTTCTTATCAGAGAACTAAAAATAAAAAAAACTTACAGGATCAGCTGGTCCAACAAATTTTCTGAATTCAATCGGTGTTTCATCACCCATTGGTCCAATTATTTCCATAGCAACACAAGGACCTGACATAAGATGACCCACCATAGCCTGTTAAAGATAGTCATAAAGATGTCAAAAGCAAATAATACTGTTAAGAATAATCCAAGCTGAAAGACTAAATGTTCAACAAGTACAAAAATATCTACATTTCTTTAAAATTAAAAGATGAAACAAGCTAATAAATATAGGTAACATATTAAATTTAAATGCCTCATCCATATCACAATGACATTTTCCATTAAGCAAAAATAAGGAAATACGTTATTGTAATCAGCACAATAATTTTATACTAAGAGTATAAAGAGAAAAGATACAACTTGCACAAAAATTAATTAAATGAAAGAAATTCAAGTGTTAAAAACTTATTGTTAATTCAAGTGTTAAAATCTGAATTATTGACCACCTAAGTCTGGTGCATTACCAGCCATAACAGAATTCAGACTAAAATCATAACAGTAATTAATAAAACTGTAGTGTATGTCATAACATTGAAAATTTTATTTGCTTCTGTTTCTTTGTTTTTAATCATGTTATACACACTATTATCAGAAACTCAGTTGAATATTTATATAACTGGTGATTCAGTACATATTTCTGGCTACATGACTGAGTCAACAAAGAGAGATTTTGTATTGATACTGTAGTGACGCTTTCATTCATGTAAATAACACTTTACATATCAACATCACATGAAGACACTTTCACTGATATAATCAATTTTTAAATCTATGTGTCATCTTGTTTCATGGTAACTGCTGAGAGTTGCCTCAAAATTCAATTTTTTACTGGAAGACTAGAAGGAAAAATTGGGTTAAAGTTTTCAATTAATAAAACATCTATGCTTTTCTTATTTGTAAATAAACAATATGTGTAAACTGAATTGACAAGAAATCTCAGTTCAGCAGCCATACAAAATTTTTAGGTTTGTATTCTAATTATTATTAATCTGAACACCTAAACAGAATTAAAATTCAACGTAAGAAATGTTTGAATATGTTATGAACGATTAGCAAGACAAGTTAGACAATAACTTATATATTAAAATTTATAAAGCTTTGGTGAAATCTTAGTTATACTATCTAAGGTTTGATTGTATGCTCCTCTACAAGACAAATATAATTTCACTCGTAACAGCTATCTGTAACTTGCAATTGGTTTATTTTGATCTATACTGTAATAAGCAATTTAGAAAAAAGTGATGAACCTTCTCTTTGGGAGTCATAGAATCATGTGATACCATTATATTCTTGTCTGACACAATTAGTGTACTTCAAACAGTATTTGGACATTTATTCTGCACATCCTAGATTATAAGTTTTACGACAGATTTAAATTTATTACAATGCTGTGGAATTGGCCAGGATGAGATACACAATAATCCTATGCTGCATCCAAGAGTTCATGTAACACTAATTATATTTGGGAACACATCAGGCTAATCCACAAATTCTTCATTTCATTCGTGATGACAAATAGGTATGTAACATAAGGTTCATCTCACGCCTCTGACTGTACATACTATGAGGCAATGCAAGATCAATTTAAGCTAGCACATAATATTGGTATTATATTTTATGATGATGGAGCTGAAATTCATAAACTATTTTAATTTTTTACTTTTTATATACATAAGGATTTTGTTATTTTATTAAGTTTTTTCAGTTGTTGAGGTTTTTTGGTGGAAGCTCTTTAAACTCATACCTCAATTTATATATAATTTTTT
Source organism: Lycorma delicatula (assembly GCF_047948215.1). Lineage (NCBI taxonomy): Eukaryota > Metazoa > Arthropoda > Insecta > Hemiptera > Fulgoridae > Lycorma > Lycorma delicatula. The sequence continues at coordinate 259,252,929 of NC_134455.1, read as the reverse complement.
GAATCAAATAATTCAAAAACGTATTGATCACTGTGTTAATAAATTTAATAATATATGAAATATAAATCATTAAAACAAAGTAATTAGATAAGTTAAACTTACCACATTATTTCCAATACTCAATTTTCATGGGAATCTCCAGTACTGGAAGTAATGGACAGCAGAATTTGCACAAACATTTATAATAAATTTCAAAAATTTTAAAACAAAAAACAATTTAACAAATTTATAAATTACAAAATGAATATGTTATACAAATTATTGTATAAATGTATTATACAAATTATTACATAAATTACTGTTATACAAATATAGTTATACAATTTATTAACAGCTGAAGATGCAGGATCCCATGAAAATTGATTATTGGAAATCAATATGATAAGTTTAACTTGTCTAAACTGTGTTTGGCTGGATAATTTTCATTTCTTTCGTCAAAATTTGAAATTTTTATTAATCTGCCGTTTTGAATAAGACATTTATGCATACACTTTGTGTCTCACATTTTTGGGCAGCCACTCACTTTTCCTCATTTTTTATTTTTTTTGCAAATCATACAACTTTGAGTTTTAACTCGGCAACATAACTTTTTCCCCATCAATATTAATATTAAGGATCGATTTACCATATATACACTCATAAATGCATAAGCTAGTTGCAAAAAAAAAAAAAAATACAGGTATTGTAACAATTATTAAACTAGAACTAAAGGAATCTGAATATCATTGAGGATATTGCATGTAGAACCAAGAGATAAAAGTGAAGATCAAAACGAACAAATCAATGATTAAACATCAGTGGTGCAAATTTTTTTGCACCACTGCACAATATTAAAACATTTAGACCTGTGATTGTACACCACTATAGTTCCATCATCAACATGTTAAGACATTTAATTTATGAAGAATGTACTTTTTAATTAAACTAACTTTTAGCATACCCATCACATAAAAAAAGACAAAATACAAATATTTATGGTTTCACATGATCTAATTCTTTATGATGTTGGAGATAAATTCACTTCATAAGAAGTTTTTTACTTCGAAAAAATACTTTTTTCCAGTTAGAATTATCGACTCCTGAAACTGGCTGCCTTAGTGAAAAGAACAGCTTTCAACTATATTATTAAAATATAATTTCCAAAATGCTTCAACTGCTAATTCAGACTGATTATTAATTTAGGCCAATTAATTGGCAGCCGATTTGTAATATTTGATTTTATCTATTTTTCTAATCTTTAAATTAATTTATTACTTAATTTACATTGTATTTCTTTGAAAGAGACATGACTAGGCACTGTTCTATTGTGCCTTAATTTCCCATTTCACAAGTTGTAATTCTGACTAGCATATCGTCCACAAAAGACCAAAAAAAAGGAATTAATGGGTCCTGGGCAACACAGTAAACTGCACGTCCGTACAACCTAATGTATCTTAAGTAATTGGGATAGTACACGGAAGTGGAATGTAGAATATAAAAAGATATGAGTTAAACATAAAATTCCTACAGTTGATTACTAATTACAGTTACTAATCAGCAATGTAAAAAAAAAAATATGAATATAAATGAAATGTAAATCTAAACAAAGTGTAAAAAGTAGATATGTTATTCGGAAATTTCAGATGCAGAGAGATATGGAGAATAAATAAGCTGTTAGGAATCAATAGTAAGAAAGTGTTATAAATTATCACAGCGACTGTTAACAGAAGGTAGAAAGGAATAGAAATATGTTAATTATAAGAAATTACTAATTGACAGAAATGGTTATATTGACAGAAATAATAGAAAGTAACACATGCAACATCTACTTACAAAAACGGGAAATGAGTTAGTTGATCCTAACAACTAAAAAGGAATAAATGTAATCAGTTGTTGACTTAGACTGTACAGACAAGGACTGAAGAATAGATCTGAAGAGCAAGCCTAGGAGGAAAAGGAGGAGAGGCGATGTAATTTAGACAAGATATTGCATTGATGATACATTTTGTACTACGCAGTTGATGGAGAAAATTTTGGCACACAGTTCAGTATTCAGAAATTATAAGGAGCCAAGAAAAATCATGCAAATGTTTATATTAATGTCGTCAAAATTTTCTATGAAAATGATAAAAGTAAGAGTTAAGTTGGGAAAAAAACATAGCTGAATTCACTGTAAATAAAGGATTAAGATAAAATTCCTATATATCTCCTACTTGGTTAAAATCTATTTGATTAAGACTTTGACTTGGAAGTACAGAAAAATGGGAGTTCAGTTAGATGAAAATAATGTTTGTAGTTTATTGTTTACCAATAACCAAGCTGTGCTTGCAGAAGGGACACATTATGAAAAGGTGGTATTAGAATACAAAAATAGTATCTTGAAACAACTAAGTTACAAAGCAGTTCCAAAGAAAGCATGGAACAGAGAAAAAAAAGCCATCCGAGCCTGGGAAACGGATGAGAACAATCTATATTGTGACAACATGGTGGTTGGGAGGCAGAAGATGCCCATAACAGCTGTATAACTGTATTTATAAATAAATTAATATATATATATATAAAAAGTATATTAATATGTAGTACGTACATTTTAGTATTTAGTGTATGTATGTTTTCCAGTTCTTTGTTAAATATACACTTTTAATAAATTAAAAGACAAATTAAAATCCAAACAATATGATTCAGTTCCTACTTCAATTTTTCTTTCCCTAAAATTGTCATACCAAAACCTACTGTTTAAAAGAAATTCAAAGAGCAAAACTTATTTATAAAGATATATAAGAGAAAGAACACGTACAGATAAAATGTAAAGAAACTGCTCTCTGGAATGTTAAAGTGCTTATCTTTTATGAAGAACATATCTTTTTTACAAAGTTTTCCAAGTAATCTTGAATTTTCACACAAAAATAATTTAAACAAAAATAATTTAAGAATATCATGGCACTACAACAATCCAACACCAAGCAATAATATTACAAAAAAACTGAAAATGTCTTCAAACTGTTTACTTAGACAACAAAACTTTTCATTTAAAAAACTTCAAGTTAGTTATCCAAGAAAACACTGCAACAGGGCAACAAAGAAAATTTCCTCTACAAAACAAAAAAAATCTGATGACAAAGTTGTTATACTTTCCAGCATTGGTTATTTATTCTTATATAGTGAAAACATAATGAATGGAAAAAGTTTAAAAAATCAATATTTTTAAACTTTGTTCTGCATTCCCAACCCCAATATTTGCACTACTACCATATTTAGGAAGACAAAAAAAATTCTGTAAAAAAATATGCAATAAATAAAAAGATAGTTTTTTCGATTTTTGGAGTAGAATTTGGAAGGAATTTTTTTTAAAATGGTAAGATATGCATGTATTGAACTTACATACAGTAGGGCTCTGTTCACAAAATTTTGAAAAAAATTCATCCCAAAGAAAACTATCTACCCCACCCCCAGGAGATATTGACCCCAAACCTTTATCATCATATTACCCCACATACATTCAAGTCTCTGTGCCAAATTTCATAAAAATCTGTTTATCCAGTCAAAAGTTAAACATGCCAACACATGTGCATAAGTAAGTACGAACATTACTCCCCTCAATTTTTTTGTGGTTTCTGAGTGATGTGAATGTCAAAAATTTGTTTCTTGAGGTATAGCTCTACAGCTATGATGCAAAGAAAGTAAAAATTATCAAAAAAATCCATGTACTTTGTAAAGAGCTTGAACATACATTAAATACAAAAATTAGTAACAATAAGCAACATTTTGGTAAAACTTAATATAATATTTCAATATCAATTAAAAAATTAGACATTTACAAAATACTTACATTAAATACTTACAAAATTAAGTACTTACAGGATATTCAGAGACAACTCCTTTATAAACTTCATAAAACTCTGATGCTGTGCTGTGATCCATATAAAACATCTGCATAGCAGTTACCTCAAAATTACATTCTTGAATTAAGGACACTATCTCACCAAGCTTTCCTGCACACAGAAAAAAAGGTCCTGATCATTAAAAAAGATATTTTATAACATTAAATAAAAAATTATTAAAAATAGAATAATAAAAAGTAATGAGCAATAAGTGAATATGTGAATAAGTGAAGTGATAATTAGATGCTGATTTAACATTAATCAACATATATCAATAATAAATAAATAATTAATTGCAATGAAGTACTCACTCAGATTCATAATTCAATCATCAGTTCACAGCAATGAAAACAACACTGTTTCCCACTATTCATGGTACTACAGATTGTTAAGTCACAAATGAAATTTGTATATGAAGGGAAAAAAAATTATTAATGCTGTTTAATGTGCGTATTTATGTTATAGTATGTAATGTTTTATGTATAAGCTACATGCCTAAAGACATGCCTAGATACCTTCACTGAAAGCAGGATAAAAAAAAATTATCATATCATATTCAGCTGATGAATCCTTAAAATAAAAGTAATATTTAAATTATTATATTTTATACATTATATTATAATTATAACTTAAGTTTACAAATTATAAATTAAAGGAATACATTTGCACAAGTCTGAAAATGATACGCAACCTAAATCTGTAGAAAATAAAATATGTTATATAACACTTACAAAACATAACCTAAGAAAAATAACTGAAGGAAAAGTGGAGTAAACTTTATAAACCATTTATACAGTGAAACCTGGATTACTGGGATCTCAAGGTACCTATCATTTTTTTCTCACTTAAGAGGTTTTTCATTTATCCAGTTTCCCAAACAGCCAGGTTTAATGTAACAGTTGTCCCATTTACAGAGAGCCCCCACTAAGAGAGGTCGAAATGAACCTTTTTTTCATTTATAGAGTAAAAATGTTCAATAAAAATGCATATTTTATGTATGTAATGCAAATGTAATACTTTTATTCTTTTTATGAATTTGAACAATACAAAAACAGTACAAAACTAATGGTTTGAAAAACTCTGTTAATTTAGTTTGTATTTCAGTACTAACTACCATTAAGATGTTTTTCAATATTATAAATATGATCAAATATGCCTGAATTACTAATATTTAACATTTCAAAATACTTATGTAAAGCCTCAAGTGCTATTTCTGCCACACTTTTACACTCTTTCTGAACACTCCTCCTCCTTCTTCTTCTTCTTCTATTTCCAAAGAGGAGGAAGAGCATGCAGAAACAATGTCATCTTCACTTAGCTCCTCCAAAACTAATAATTTGTCATCGACATGCACAAAATCCTCAAAAGGTGGTGGCTGGTCATTTTCATTGCTACTAATAAGCTGATCGCATTTTTCAACACAGTTCTCTTCCTCCTCTTGTAAGCCTTCACATTCAAAAATTTCTGTCAACTTGAATCGTGATTTTTTGAAACAATCTGCTACGGTGGATTTGTTCACAGAAGACCAAGCTATTCTCGCAAATCTCATGGCCTGGAGATAATAATTTCAGAGCTATTATTTCTTTTATAGAGTTTAGAACAAATTGTACAACTTGTTTTCTAGCAACATAAAACTAAATGTGATCGGAAGAAATTTGAATAAGTTTGTAAACAAACCTGTTGAGACCAATATTCAAAATGGCAAATTATTAAGAACTGTCTTACTTATACAGGCTGTTAAGCTAAACAGTCCTAGTTATAGAAGTAAAAATCTAAAAATTCTCAAAAACAAAATCTTAAAGGTGTTTAATTATTCCCAGCAATAGAGGTATTTCGATGCAAGTGTGTTGGGAATTGTGAATCTCAGTAGTATGGAAATTTCTCACTTAACCAGCTTTTACTGTATATGAAAAGTTAGCTATAAAATATATTTTATAGGTTTTTTATTTTCTATTATACATACAAAAATATAAAAATAAAGTAATAATAAATGAGAAATAAAAGAGTGGCTGTAAAATAATCTTCAGATATAAAATTAAAACTAAAACAAATCAGATTAAATTAAAGTGTATATTTGTAAAACTCTGAATAATTATTTCAATAATAAAATTTGTTTAAAAATTACCCTCTTTTATAGCACATGGTTTGACTATACAACATGTAGATTTTTCAAATACAGCACTTGTCATAGGAGCATTTTCTACAGCTGCAGGATCACTAGGAAAAAATATTTCTGCTGCCTTTAACAAAATTATAATAAACAATTAAAGGGCAGTATAAAAAAATATAATGTTAATTAAATAGAATGGCTGTTGCCGAATTTGTACCACTAACATTTTCTCCAAGGAAAGTTCTGGGTTCTGGTAGGGCTTAATGTAGTGCACATGTTACAAATATAATGTAATCTATTCCCCAAAACAGTCTTATAGTTAATTTGTCATTTTTAATAATTTTGGGTGCTACACAAAAAGACTGCACGCCTGACAAGAAATACATGTCACCTGGAACTGGCAGCTACTCTCAAGATAATAATTTCATGCCAGGTTACTAAGCATGTGAAGAATATGAATTGGTTTCCCACTGCCTTGGGTAAATGGGTTAAACAACTGGTGACATCTGCACCAAGCCCAATGAAATGCCAAAAAGATCTGATTCTATAAATTTTACATTTCCACTCTCTTCACCACACAGATTGGCTGTGCAATCAACATCAGTACTGTTAAGAGAATGTAAAAATGCAATGTGCTTCATGTACAGCAGAAGCTTTCTGTGTCCCTTAAAGACTGGACATAATGAAGATATTGCAATAGATAACAGACTGAAAAATAGAGCAAAGCAAACAAATGAATCTCTTTTGTTGAGAAACAATGCATTATATAAATTGCATAGTACTCTGTACTCAACTAACAAAGTAAGCTTCAACTAGTTTATTGATGCTATTTTTCAGAGTGGTAGGAGGGATTCCTACTTTAAATTCAAAATCACAACTTCCAACTTAGAAATTAAAATTAAGTTAGTTACTTTAACTTTTTTTAAGTTTTATAGAAAAAAATTTGTTTGTTAGGTTGTATTCAAATAAAATAATTAGCAAACATTAATTTTTTCTCTATTCTTGTAAATATTATTATAAAATAATACTATATAACAAAAATTCATCTATGCGTATATAAAAAATGGACAGAACATTAGATGAACTTCTGAAATATAAAGGAAATATGAAAAAGAAGCAAAAAAGAAATGATATTGCTGTGATCCCTAGAAGGCAGCTTCAAAATAAAAAAATAAAAAAAATTATTGCATTAGTGTACATGTAAGAAAAGAATAAATTAAAGAAAAGACACAGATACTCAAACCCAACACATCTTGTTTATGGGACTGGAACACTCCTCACTTAGTTGTCATTTACAACTGTAACTGTAGATATTCAAATAAGCCTCTTGAACCCTTAAATATCTTTAAATGAAGTTAAAATCTCCAAAATGGAGCCAAATAGAAGCTGCCATTTTGAATTTAAAGTAGCAATACTCTTCCTACCGTCCTGCAAAAGGACATCAATAAACTCAGTTATAAGCTAACCTCGTACCCCAGTAAGGAAAGGAAACATTTTTCAGAATGAATTCTCATTCAAACTGTACCAGCCCTTAAATTTCTGGTTGAAAATTTTCAACAGCACATATGATTCATTTACCTGTATCAGACAGAAGCACAGTAAATTGTTTATATACACATAGACCTTATTACTACCTATTTATTTTAACAAGTAACATTATCACAAAAAAGTTTTAACTAACTTTAAAGTCCAGATTTAAAACACCTGCACTTTTAAGCAGTTAGCGTTAAGTGGAAGGCTAGACCAAGAGACAGGGGAGAGAATTCAAGTGATAAAAGACTATTCCAAAGTTTGACAAGAGTGAGATGTAAGTAGTGAAAGGATATAAGAAATACTACGCAAAGCACTGTTAATTTCTTCATAGATTTGAAAGTGAAAGGAGAATGCCAAGAGGTAGAACTTACAAGCAACTGCTGAACTGAGAAATAGTAAAAAAGAGAAAGAGGATGTTAAAAATCCAGTTCTGGGAAAAACAGTGGAAGCAGAGTAGCAAATGGTGGTTACTAATTTACTGAATATAAAATGTTAATATACAGACTAAAAGGTGATAAATTTTAAGTCCCTAAAATTGTATTGACTATAGTGGTAAACTTCAATCATAAGAATTATTTTTTCTTGTAATAAAAAATTTTTACTGTTGTAATTTTCTATAACTCTTTTTCAAAACTAATCAGAGAATGAAGGTCACCTAAGTTACTGTAAAGAGGATCTCACAAAGACACATTTTCTTATTAAAATAATAACTGTTTTCTATAAAACTACTGCAACTGAGATTTCCAGTTTAGTTTTGCACCGAAACTAAAACCAAGTGTACTCCCACAGCAGTTTGGTACCTTTCAGACTAAATGTAAACTATTCAGTTTGTTGCTATTAAGAGTTTTACCCTCATGACCAAAAACAAGTAGATGCAATGTAAATCAACATAAGAATTGACAACAAATGCACAGAGATCCTTTTCAGAAACAATGAGGGAGACATTTTCAGCATACTAGTATGGTGAAACAAGGAGGTTCATTAAGCAGATTATAAACTACAACAAAAAGTAGTAAATTCCAGAACAGATCTCAGGCACCTACTTTTATACCTTGCTTTTTAGAATGTTTGCTTTCCAGAACTATTATCGCATTCCAATTTGAAAATAAGAGGTAATAAGATGGAATGAGTTTTCCTTTAAACTCCACTGTTAAATCTACATACAATAATCTCATGTGAAATACATTCAAAAGCTTTACTTTCATCACAGTTTTCAAAACTCTCTTAAGATAAAAACACAAGGAATTCAACAGTCACTATAGTATATAACAATCATAATCTTTGAAAAAAGAATCATCCAATAATTAATTATTTAAAGAGAACTATGTAATTAATTCCTCTGAAGAAAAATTTAAGCAGCCAATTTGTATAACTGAATAGGCGGTAATGAAAGGATATACTTTACTAACATATGATGAAAAAATCATACTAATTTAAAGGTTTGTTGTAGTTAAATCATGAGAAAAACAAGTTAATTATTATATGATCAGTTTGACCTGACCCATAACTTGCAGAAATTATTACTACTAAATGTACAGCACACATTTCGTAGATTATAGTCAATATTCCTAATATAATTGCTGTACCTAATAATTTAATTAACAATTAGAAAGTTATTGAATAAGAGATTAAATTGTCACTTAACTTAATTCTCATAAAGCAAGCACTGGTGAATAATAAGTTTATTCATTTTTTGTTAATACATTAATTAAATCATTTAATTTTTTTTTTTATTTAATATCATTTTTTTAATATGATAATTTACTCAAACTTTTGAATTGGTGAAATATTTTACTTCCAAAAATAATAATACATAAGAATAATATTACTTTTAAAGAAATCAGTAATTTTTTTATTAAAATAATACCAATTGTTTAATACTATCAATTCAAAATTTCTTATCTTAAAATGAATCAAATATAAACCAATTTTAAATAATTTAGGTACTTAAAAACTAATGAAAAACACTGTTCTATGTACTTAACACTTAAAAAGGCTTTATTAGACTTAAAATAACTTAAGTACTCTCTACTTGGCTCTTTTAAACATTGCACTAGATTGTCATTGAATAACCCCCTTCTCATCTTTTTACCACTCCCTCTTTTTACTATCCAACCTCCAGGTTCAACAAGCTTTTCCTTTTTTCCTTTAATGTGAATTTAACATAAAATTTTAAAACTGTCTTACATAATCTCAATAATTAATACTAATACTATACTAAATTCTAATGGGTGTAGAAAAAATTAAATACTGCAAATACAAGTAACGTAAAAGAAAAAATTAGAGCACAGTATCCTCCTCTTAAATGATTCCCTACATACCTTTAACTAAATTTGTTTCAAAGGGATTAAACACTGATCTAATAAGTTTTAATGTCTTTATTATTCACATTTTCTCAACTGCTATATTTTTTAAAACATTTTTTGTTACTCATTAAAATGCTCTTTTGAAATTATATTCCTTTGAGACAACAACAATCTAACTACATTGGAAAATCATGCTTCTGGCACAACTATTAGGACAGCTGTTTTTGTTTCTGTGCAGGTTTCAGGTTTAAATTCAATTATAGATGTAATTATATTTTAATAGAATTTTATGCTAAGAGTGCTCTGGAGATTACAGTTTAATTAATGAAAATGTCACAAAAATGACTGACCATAGGCAAGACAATACAAACTGCCAAACTGTAACTGCAACAATTTTAAGCAGCATCATCCAGAAATAAAATAAACTCTTAAATTTAAAGGTTACATTTAAACAAGCAAAGAATAGTTTTAAAAACAACAAAACAAAAATATCACAAATTAAGAGTAGAAGTTCATTTTAATTGGTAGTATTATTGGTTTTTCTTGTGTAATAAATAAAGCCGTATATTACTTATCAGTGAATAAATAAACTGTAACAGCTAAAAACTGCTGAGAATAATACCAAATTAAACTATTGCTGAATTTAATCTCAATTGCTGTACAGTTGTTTTTTCATCATCTGCCCTTCATTATTTTAAAAAAAAGATGAAAAACTGGAATCCAGCTGTAGATGGTACATAAAAAATTTGATGTAGTTTTAAGTTATCTACATATATATAGTTTTAAATTACAATACATTTAATATTTCATCAGATTAAAACATCAAAATTGTTTAAATACAAAAAAAAATAAAAAATTAGTAAATGTCTTAAAATATCTGAATTGAATATAATTCATAATATTATAATGTTGATACAAACATGTTTTTGTGGTATGGAGATTTTCATTTTAACTCTTTCTATAGTTAGAATTTCCGATATCTTTATACTTTTCTATTAAAATGCTGTTATGTTATGGAAATTGACAACCTTTGAGAAAACGAAAAATCTTACAAAATATAGATCCATATCCTGGAAATATTAGTTCAATATAAAAATTCAAAAAAGACAGAAGGTTACAATTTCTTTTTTTTTAATTTTAAGAAATTGTGTGTTAATGGTTTTTTTTCAAATAACATTTAGTTTTTAAAGACACAATGAATATAAAAAGGCTATTTTCCTTTAATTAAAAAAAAAATTTAACAGCAACTAGCATATAACCATGTTTTTATCAATGAAAAAAGAATATTTTTAGTATCTGTAAAAGACAGTATAATGGTTAATACTGCTAGCAATGCAGTGCAATATTCTACCAATAATTTCTAGTGACCATAGTGGAATTCTGAAATAGTAATTAGTACTGTCCATTTAACATTGATGATAATTCAGTTTAACAGCAATTCAATGGCTTGATAAACTATGTAGAAAATGTCTGATGGGAACCAAACAGATAAGAGAGCTTAGTACAATATCAATGTACAATTTTAACACCATAACTCCAGTGTTAAATCTATTTCCTCTCAACAATATCTGTAATTTTCACAGACCTACACATTTTTACAAGGGTCATTCAATAATCAATGAGATAAATGTAGAAAAATTATTAACTGGTTCATTGACAATGAAACACTACTTTTCAGGATAATCCTAGGCTATATTTAGATACTTGTCCAATCTTTCTATAAGTTTTATTATTCCAGTAGTAAAGAATTGTCCACCTTGGTGTCTGAGCTGTTCTTATACCACATTCTTGACCAGCTTATTGTTACTGAACTCGGTGCCATACAAAATTACTGGAAACCTCATATAATAGAGACCTTGTGGCTGTGTATTGAACTTATACAACCAGAAGTGTGATGCAGATTGATGTAATTTGGGTTTTTTTATAACCTCCAAAGAATAAATGCATACTTTTATAATCAAAAATGAAAGAAAATGAAAAATTGTTAAGGATGCAAAAAAATAAAATGCTTTTATACAATTTATACAATTTAGTGAATATTACTGAAATACTGATGCGTTTAATGTTAGATAGGATGATACCATGTTGATAGAAAATTTATGTTAATTTGCAAACAGTGGTCTGAATAAGGATAAATTCTAGGACTGCAATAATCCCTTGGACCGGTATGAAAATGATACGATAATTGATTTACAAAGTAAATGATATTTAATAACAATAAACTCACTAACCACAAGACACATTAAAGGAAAAATAATGATAAACTGTTCATTGTTACACTTGTTAGATACACTCACTGATGGAGGGGAGCCAATGTCACTTTCTTCAAGTACTAAGTGCAACTGAGCTTTAATGATTGATTACAACCAAAAATAATTTCCAGATCTCCCACCACTTCTAAATGTCAAACACATACAATGGTTGATAAGAAAATGAAAAAGAATGAATAATGCAGAAAATTAAAAGATTCAGTCAACAAAAATTAATCATGCTACACACAAGAAATAACAAGTAAGTTGGAAAATACGCACTATTAAATGTCCAGGGAAGATAAATTATACTGAAAAGATAATTATTGCAAATTATCCCATTTTAATCACAAAAAAATAACATTAAATTAGCTGGCATGAAAAATAATTAGTTATGTAAAACAATTTTACGTGGTACAAAGATAGGAAACCAAAGAATTCTATTTTGGATTAAGTAATTATAAAAACATGTAAGAGTAAATTACAATTCCATAAAATACGAGGTTTAGTTCAAAAGTAAGGGCTGATGAGTTATAAGTAGCAATTGACAATACTGATTGGATCCCACATCCGCACTAGCTTTACGTGGTCTGTTGGGCATGAAACTGCCACACTGCCGTCAGTTCACTGTTATTTGCCTTTATGAGACAAAGTGTTAAAATGAGTGTGGTAAAAACAAATCCCAACAGATGAAAAGTGCAATCAATGATTACATTTCTAAATGTAAGAGGACATAATGCTGCTGAAATTCATCATCAATTGAAACATGTGGGCATGCAATGGTATCGTGAGTTTAAGGAAGGCCGTTCAAATATTCACAACAGAAAAGTGGCAGGCATAGTGTCCGGGCTGACAATCTTGTTGAACATGTGAATGCAAAAGTGAGAAAAATTGTCACTTTACAATAATCGCAAATTGTTAGCAACCTTTCTCTAGAATAAGTTTCAGAGATAACATTGTTGAGAATCGTGAATGTCATTAGGCTAACGTAAACTCACAATGAGTGCCAAAAATCTTCACAAGTGCTCACAAATATCAGAGAAACACCTAACACCTGCACATGCTTTTTGATCGCTTTAACCATAAGGGAGACAAATGTTTTTCTTATATTGTCACTATTGAGAAAATGTAAATTTCTTACATCAATGCTGAGAAGAAATAACTCATGCAACGGTATCACTGGTTCACCTAAAATGAAAAAATTCACACAAGCCTAGTCTCAAAGGAAAATCATGTTAGCTGTATTCTGGGATCAAAGGGTGAGTTTTTGATTGTGCTCAAGTAACCTTGTGATGTGATGGAAGGGACTTGTGATCACAAGTCTACTGTGAAACACTTCCTAAACTGAAACATGCCATTCATAACCAATGATGGAGAATGCTAAGATCAGGAATTGTTTTTCCTCACAATAACACACATCCACACACAGCTGTATGCATAACAGAAATAATTCAAAACTTTGGCTGGGAGATTTTAGATCATTCTACTTCAGCCCAGTGACTACCATCTATTTCTACACCTCAAAAACTATTTTGCATCTTATTGATTCAAGGAAAGTGAAGAGTTGAAAATGTCGATGTAAAAGTGGCTACAAAACCAGGAGGGTTTGATAAAACTTGTTTCATGACATCAAAAGTGTTTTCGAATAAAATGGTGATTATGTAAAAAAGTCAAGTAAATATGTAAGTATTTGAAACATTAATAAATTTTTTATTTTTTTTAATAGCTCTCATTTTGTTGCATATAGGCGCTTACTTCTGAACCGTGCCTAGTATTTCAAAACTACAACATTTTATGTTTTAAGGTGTTTATCACAAATAACTTGAATGATGACTACATATTTGTATTTGTATTCTATCTACTTCACATGTATGTGACAAAGGTATGTGTAAGACAAAGGTATGTGTAAGACAAAGGTATTACTGCCTGCACCATAACTGTATCACTGTAATATCTCTACACCATGTGTCACACTATTATGAATGGCAATCCATTTTTGCTGAATAATTTATTGATAGGATCATGAGATGAGCTTGATCCCTGTTTTGACCAAGAAATATGTGAGTGTCGCCATATCCTAGCTTATATGCTAGTTTTCTATTTAGTTCAGGTTACAAGCAGCTATTCTAATCTTTAAATAACTCAAAATTACTTTTCAAAGTTTTTGACTTGTTTTAAACTCCTTACATTAATTTTACTTAACATAAGTAGAGTATGTAGAATTCCTAATAGGACAATTATTAAGTATTAAATTTCCATTAAAACAAACCCACATCCTAAATTAACTGTTCAGTTTGTGTATGCTTAAAAAATTCTTAGAATATTTCTAGATAATTAAAATAGTGTGGTTCAAAATAACGTCTCCCATTCTAAGGGGAAAGGGATTGTACCCCTCATAAAAGAAAATGTATATCATAAAATATGAATGTGACAAAGCTGCAGCCTTTTGTAAGGTTTACCTTCTAAATTAGAGTTAATATTTCTAATTAAGTTAATTCCAATTAAATTAAGTTAATAATTTTAAGTATCAATAGATTTATTTTAAATCGTTTAATTTCCTTTTAACAAAATTAGTACAAATGTTTCTAAAATTTGTGATTGGTTTTACTATTTTTCTTAAGTCTAAAACATTTTTTTACAGATTAAAAATTCCTACCATTGCAGACAAACATTAGCAATAAAAAAATAAGAATAAGATAAATTTGATAGATAATAAAATAAAGAAAAACCAAATTAAAATTGAGAATTTATAGAAAACCTATACTTCTAACAACAATAATCAATACACTCAATTACCAAAAGCTTGCAACCTGTGAAAGTTAACCTAAGAGAAAAAGGAGTTAATCAAAGTTTTTTGCATCCACATTTTCTACAATAGGCCCTTGAACCACTACCATTTTTTTTGCTCATCCCACTACAATGGTCTCTAGTAACAAAATTTTTTTTTCAAAACTTTTAAAAAATTCTAAAATTTAAATGTATCTCACAAGTTACCCATTACATTTAAAATTTTAATTTTGAAAGCCCTCACACTCTTTAGAATTTCTTGAAAAAAATAGTCAAAAATTTTCCCCCTTTCCTAAAAAAAATTACAGAATAAATCCTATAAAAATAATGTTCTAATAGAATATTAAAATACACAGATAAATATATTAAACTAAATAAGGAACAGAATAACAAAATTGTCATTATCATTAATCGATGTAAATACAAATTACCAATCATTTATAAAATTAAATGCAAACATTAAAATATAACAGATAAAATAACAACATTAAATGAAATAAGCTTATAACAACTCTTCAGCATAGCACATATTACTTTTAGGATATATAATTTAAAAATAATAATTTCAATTAAATTAAAATAAAATTTAATTTAATTTTTTATTTATAATTTAAATTAATTCCACTACCTTCAATTAATCTGAAACTACTACCACTAGCTTTAATTCAATAAATAGCACTAGCTTTGATTACTTTTAAATTAGTGACCAAAAAAGAAATAAATTCTTCTATAATTAAAAAAAAAATTTTAATCAGTTAAGTATCTACTTATTCAAATGATAAAGCAGTACATACTATGAAAGTGCTTTTGAAAAAGGAAAAAGAAAGGAAAGGAGAAAGACAACAAAAAAGCAGTAAATAATAGCTATAATTCTATTTTAAAACAATGAATAACGTTTCAACAAAATAAGAGAGTAGTCAAAACTGTACCTAAGGGGAGAACTAAAGTAGTTGCTCAACACAAATATAAATGTAAATTTGCACAGAGAGACTGACTGATTGAATGAATGATGTCGATAGGTTTAAGCAAAGCTAAGACCACTCAAAAACCTAACTGACATCATATATCAGGATTTGAAATACAATTTGACAAACTCACTGTAAAAACTGCAAAAGATCTATAAATTAGTGTTATGCAAAGGGATCTGAGAATATACTGTACCAAATTTTTTAGGTAATGCAGGGCCTGCATTTTTACACAGTTTATACCCAAAAATTCTGGTTTATAAATTTTAATAACAGAATATGCTAAACTTCAACCCGTTATTCTTGGCATTCTTCAACTTCCAAGCATCAAAAATACTAGTAATTAGTTTTAACCTAATTCTAACCAATTTGTGAGATTCTCATTTATTTTCACAACTGCTTTTTGCTTCATATACAATTCTCTGATCAGTCTCCTATCAACTCTCTTTTCTTTCAGAATTGGGAAATAACTTTTCCCACTGTACTCTGCTGAATGCCTTTTCCATATTTATAAGCACAAGCTCAATCATCTTCCTCTTTCAAAACATCTCTCTCCGGTCATTCTAATCAATTCCACAATCAATTTCTTTTTCCTTTTCTGAATCCTAACTGTTCTTTCCCAGCATTCTCCTCCATTTTTTTAAACAACCTTCTATTCATAACTCTCAGAATTATTTTTGTTGGATAACATAGAACTATCAGCTTAATATGTTCTTCAGATTTTTCTCCAACCTTTTTAGGCATCTGTATCATTATTGTTTTAAGAAAATCTTCTGGTCATACTTCAGTATCATAAATTGTATTCTATGTTGAAAATATTTTATATAAACTCCTTCAACTTCCAGATGTTTAGAGTTTTATTGAAAGATACTCTTGTTGCTTTGTTGTTTACCTGTTCTTCAGGTTAATAGCTTGTATAATAATTTCAAAAATTGTTGGGGCTTTTTCCTCAACCATAATTTCTTCTTCAATTTCAGCTTACCATGTTTCAAATTTTCTTCTCCCTACATACAGGTCCTCTTTATATTCCTCCCATCATTTCTTTATCTCATCTTCTTCATAAATGCTTTTACAATCTTTCTTCTCGATTTCTCTCATTTTATAAGTAGAATTTCTTCTATCCATGTGACATTTTTTACCTTCTTATACAACATATCATATTTCCTTTTCTTTTCTAAATCTTCTATATCTTTACATTCTTCTTTCAGCCACCTTTCCCTAACTTTAGTCTCTCCTTTAATTCGTTATCCAATCTTCAACAGATTGCTCAGTTGTACTCTTTTTCTTTATTTTTATATTTTTTTCTTACTTCATTTTTTTGTGTTACCCAAGGTTCCTATGCTTGGGCAACTTCATAGAAACCAATTCCTTTCTCTGCAGCTTCCCTCACAGATGATTTTATCAGTTACTACATTTCCTCTGCTGGTTCACTTTCCCTTCTACCTTGAGTAATTCCACAGGGAGAAGAATTTCACGATTTTCCCTTCATGTGACATTTCTTAGATTCTCTAGTACTTTTAGTGAGGGTATAAAACTTAGAAATAAAAAAATTCCTTGAACTTCAGCAGCATAAGCCTATTTTAATCTCTATGAATTCAATTATGGTGCATTAACATTTCCTACAAATTTAATTAAAATAAACATCCTATCTTTATGTTATATAACTTAACAATAATAAAAATTATACAAATAATAATGAATAATAATAACATACCTCACTAGCAGCCTGTATACTTTCAGAACCATGTACAACATTTACTATTTTAGACTTCCCATAGCATGCTCTAATTGAATTAGGTGATTCTTTTTTGGCTATTTCAGGGTCAAATGAACCACACAATTCTCGCCACTTATTAACTGCATTTTCTGCAACTATTTGCATAGCTAATACAGGCCCAGATGTGATGTGATCTAAGAGATACCTTAAAAGAAAATATTAAATTAATTGACTACATAGAACTTAAAATAAATTTTTTTAAATATTTTACATTTATATATATATATATATATATCTTTTCTTTTAATTAATCTGAGTGAATAATTTTAATAATTTATTTAAATGAGGCAACTTTCAATCATTCTAATTAAGTAAATGATTTTTTATTTAAATATAATAAAAACATACAACATATAACAAGATTAAGTGTTAATATTATCTTTTTAAGTGTTATTAAGTGTTATTATATATATTTTTTTTACTAAAACAATAAAGCAAACTAAAATGTGAGCCTTCACATTTCACATGACTTTACGACAGAATTCTAAACAAAAAATTGAGTGTAGTTACAGAACTACATATTTATAACTGAACCAAGCACAGTCATAATTTAGGAACTATGCTTGATATTTATGATGACTAAGACAATATTTTTAATTTTAACTGAACTTAATGCCTAAATTTGGCAAGACAAAAAATATAATCTACCTGATTTATAATGATTTCTCTAAGATAATATCTTAGAATGTTTTTTTAATAATATACCAAGATTAGTTAGAATTGACTTTATTTCATGTAATTTAATTTCAAAATAAGGCAATAATTCAGCCTCATAGAAAAAGGTGTCTTTTTTTATCTCAATCTTCTCATGAACTTAAAGTAAAAGAATATTTTATTACTACTTTTTTCTTTTTCTTGTAATATTAGTGATTAAAGGTAAAGGATTAGTGATTAGGTAAAGTGTATTATTAATTATATAAACAATTTTTACTGATTAACTGTTATAAATATTTACATTATGGTGTAACAGAAGATGTAATGTCGCATTTCAAAGTAAATTAATGCAATTTTTCCTAGCATTAATACGGGCCTAATTTTGTGATCCCATTATTGACCTAATTTGGTGTGGCAATCCATTTTCAGCCAACATTTTCCCAAATTACATTAGCTGTTTTGAATTAGTTTGAATAACACCCTAATAGAAGGTGTTTTTCATATTGTTTGCTAGAACAATATGAATTTGCGTGTAATGCACACAAATTAAATATTGATAATTTTGTGGATAATAGTTGTTCATTGAAAAAAATGTTTCTGTTAGCATGAGATTTCTTTCTGATTTCATGTACAATCTGTACAAAATTAGGTAGCAGCGATAAGAGTATAAGATGAAGGAAGGCAAGCTCTGATTCAGAAAGGATTAAGACATGGATGTAGTCTATCCTAGCTGCTTTTCAAGTAGAATGAAGAGGAAACAATACAGGAAGAAAAATTATGAAATTTGAGTAACTATCCAAAGAAAAAATTAAAGATGTTGAATTTCACCAACAATTCTCTTTTGGCAAAAATTACAAATGAGTTTGAAGAAATTTTAAATGTCAGATTTATTTCCTAGAAGAGAAATTCTGTTTAGAAATAAATTTAAGTAAAAGAAAGGTAATGAAATCTGGCAGAAAGGAGGATAAGGAAGATAGATCATAATAAACTACATATAGAAGAATTTTTAATGTAGTAAATATGTTGGGATTAAGGTGTAACAAAGAATAGAAAGGAATGGAGAACAGCATCAACAGCATCAAACTAATCAACTGACTGAGAAACCAGAAAAATAATGCGTGTAACAAAAATAAAATAAAAATGTATAGTTTTCTCATTATAACAGTTAAAACTTACGGTAAAATTGATTGACCAATGCGGTCTCCATAAAATTTCATTGCTTGATCCTTTGTAACCTTTGCCATTTTTAGTTTGGATATCTTGAAACCATTATTGCATATCAATCTTAGTATTGTTCCTATTCGATCAATACCATCAGGTTTAATCAGCGCAAATGT
This sequence comes from Lycorma delicatula, assembly GCF_047948215.1. Lineage (NCBI taxonomy): Eukaryota > Metazoa > Arthropoda > Insecta > Hemiptera > Fulgoridae > Lycorma > Lycorma delicatula. The sequence goes on along the minus strand of NC_134455.1, from coordinate 259,233,351 downwards.
TCTAAAGTAACAATAATGAACAATTTTATTAATTTGATAATCAGATAAATAAAATAAACATCAAGTAAAAAAAAAATTAAATTTTTTAGTAATTAGCTTATTTTTCAAAATTATACCTTATATAAAGTATGATGCTTGCAACTATGTCAAGCAAAATGAAAATTCTTGGGACATAGAAAGCAAAATTGGTCATTAAATACAAATAAATCCACTAATTTTGTACATCAGAGAAAATTCTTTGTAGCTGAAAACTGAAAATAAAACTTTTTTGGGCCTATGTTTATTTGAATGTATTTTTTATATTTTTACTTTGTTTTTACAAGTACAAGAAAAACTAAAATTACTTCTGTTTCTTCATGAAGATCCCACATAACACTGTTTATTCAGTTCTACATTTAGTATAATAACATATCACATTTTTATAATTAAAACAATTGTATTTGGTTAGCTTCATGTTTAACTACTGTGGAGTAAATACCACATTATGTATCATTGTAGTGGTCTTTTAATTTATATATACAAATATAATAATACACAAAAAATAATGTAGTACAATACAATGATTTATACTTTTGTAACATTACCAAAAATATAATTCAATGTTACTAATTATATAATCAATTATATTCAAATAATTTTAAAGTAAAAGAGATTATAGAAATATACTTATTAAAAAAAGAAAGGATAATTTAAGTGAGTATGGGTATTTTATTTTATTTCTAAGTATAAAGAAAATTTGTCAATTTTAACATGCCTCTCTTACTTGTTGAAATATTTTAGACAAGACATTACAGAGGTACTAAAGATTTCACTCAGGATTAAAATAAGTTCATTCCACAAATTCTATTCATTCTTTATATCATATGAACAAAACAAAATAACAGCACAAATGAAGTGATATGTTAATATGATAATCAGTATCATAAAGACAAAATAATGACTTTCTATCATAATTTTACATGAAATCCAAAGAAATACTGAAAAAAGTTCATAAATAACAATTTACAAACAAAATAGCACATCACAAAGTAACCTGAAAATTTAGCTCAAAATGAATATTTTAGCCTTCATGTTGTTCCATTAACACCATCAGATGCAAATGTGGATTAAAGATAACACAGAAATGGAATAAGTTTTTGTCTTTCATGTATAACAACTCAAATATTTTACTAGACTTATGCTAAAGTTCTAATAATATTAACTACTCGCCTTACTGTTCTACGTAAGGAACAAAAACAGCCGTGGAACTTGGTCTTTTCTTAGTTCCACAGACAATATTATTAACTAAGATGCACACAATAATCTATGAAATCATAATATTTTATTTATGTCCGGCTTTAAGTGTATAATTTTTATTATGATTTTCACTAAGTAAATAATTTAATATGATTAATTAAATTCAAAGCTTACACATTAAATCAATTTAAAAAATATCATAATTCCTATGATACAAACTGAAATAATATATTGTTAAGCACACAATTCTATTATGATGATGTTAATTACTTTCTGTTGCAAAACACATATAATCAGCTTGTACTATTTTTTTCTTTTTTTTTTTTTACTTATGGTTATTGCCTACAACCAATCCCAAATTTGTGAAAAAGAAAAATCATAAGCAATGCACATAGATTAAACAAAGCAATTTTTGTTTAATCTGACATGTAGAATAATAACATCAGGGCAATTAAAAATAAAAGTAATGGGCCAGTAGCTATTACAAAATCAGCTACAGTTATTAGAAGATATTATTTACTGTATTAAATATTTTTTATCAGCTTTATAAAACAATGTAAACCCAAAACTTTCAACATAATTAAGTTTAAATTAATAATACTATGGTAATATCAACATTAATAATAATCAATGACATGATTATTCTGTTATTGTGTAATATCATTCTATTTTAAATGTGCAGACATATGAATTAAACACAGTTCGGACATGCAAATCCAATCCATTGTGCAAATTTAGGACTACTCTGTGGCTCATCCAACCTAACATTAGTTAACTTTTAATTTAGGATTATTATTTGTAATATAATCTCAATTTATCTATTTCTAATTTCATAGGTTTCTTTTATATCAGCATTTTTTTTTAATTTTAATACAAATTCACAATATTATATCATCATCTACTTTTAGCTTCACATTCATAACTTTTTATCACGACAAGCCATTACATGTTGCTTTGGTCTATATAATTTAGTTTTTAATGTTTGTTTGATGCTACTGTAATAACTGTCAATTATTAATTTTTAACATCATCCCGAACAGTTTAGTCCATTTGTTCTTAGGTTGTTCTCTTCCTCTATTGTCTGACACTGGTATTCCAGAATTACTACTGGAAAATTAAATTTTGCACTGCTAATTCTATGAAGCACTTAGTTTCCCTAATGCTGTCTAAAAACACATTTACAGACCGTTCTTCTTACATCATTTATTTCCAGGTAATAGGTAGTCAATATAAATTTACGCTTGTTTTAACATTGAGTGGCCTAGATGATGACTTTTCACAATTTATCAGTTTGCCAATACTCTTTAAAAATTTTTTGTTAACTTGGCATAATTTTTATTTCAAAGAGTGAAACATTTATTTAGTGGCAGGTTCATTATCACTAGAAGTCAATCGGGATCTTTTACTACATCTCAGTTTCTGTGTTTTCTACAACTTGTTCTGTATAATTATTATTTACTACCAGTTCAAAATGTTTCATTGTGTTTTCATTAGCAACATTTACTATGTACACAATTTCTTTGTTGCATATTATTATTACGTTATTGTTCTGAACATTATGGTGTACAGAACATTCTCAATTCTAACAACGTACATCATATGTGCTGCTACTTAAATCATTTACAGTTATTCCACAGATCTCAACATCATTTTATGCAAATAAATAAGGTTAAGTGCTTTAATTAGGAATGATGAATCATTGCCAAACTCTGAAGAACTTAACCTCTCACTGTTCAAATGTGAACCTGAAGATCAAGTTGCCAACTTAACTATCGTTTTTGTTCTTGAACTAAACATCATTTTGTAAAATATAGTAACTTATTCAATCAGTTGGAATTACCTAAAACCAAATGCTCAATCATTATTAACAATCTGGCTTTGAAGGTTGTATAGCCTTACTACTCAAGTGAAGCATAGAAATACTAGTTTACACAATTTATTATTTATTACTTATTTTTTTCAACTTACTTTCACTCACAAAAATATTCAAAACCATTAAATGTTTACTATCATAATTAATTAGCTCTGCTTCATCACTAAATAAAGACCACTGTTGTGACGTCGATGGGACACCCTTGGTTAACAGCGTTACAGTAGATTTTACAGCGAGGGTGAACTGTATGTGTTCATAGGTGATGAATGAAGACAACAACTTGTTGATTACTGAAGGACTCTTTAATTGTACGCCGTCTTGCTGATTTAAAATAATTTTGTAGCATAACACTTGTAACTTATAACTTCACGTTAAAGATAGCAAACATAAACTAAATAAAACTTAAAGTAATGTTCATCCGAACAAGAATTAAGAGAGTCCATCCGGACGCAACCGCCTTGGGTCAGGTATGAGTGTAGACTGGTTAGAAGACTCTACGTACAGTGCTCGAGGGAGCAGCTTGTGATGTAGAGTGGTGTGATGGTCTGGCGACAATAGTTTGCTGTGGGCACCCTAGCCACTGCTAGGTTTCTGCACCAGACAGCAAGAGGGGGTGAAAATGTAACACACCGCCCACCAAATTATAATTTTTATAAAAATTACAATGAAATGATTTTAAAAGAAAAGAAATCATGATTGGATTTAGAATGATTCATATCATCCCAATCATCTAAATTTGAAATAATAATCTTATTAATGGCTGTTTTCATGATGGTGTTATTTGTTTTTACGTCTACTAGACTAGTGAGTACATCCTTGCCTGGATGCATTTGTACTATTACTCCTAATCTTCACATGAGTAAAGGAAGGTTATTTTCCTTAATTATAACCAGATTACCAACACAAATGTTGGTATTTGAAACCTTGCACTTACGTCTCTGTTGTAGAGAATGTAAGCAGTCGTTAGACCATGCCTTCCAAAAATCTCTTAGTAATTTTAGTGTAAGCTGCCATCTAGCGAGCTTATTTACATTAATGCCTGAAAAATCAGGGTCAGGTAAGGAAGTTAGAGGAGCAAAAATTTTAAAATGTCCAGGAGTGAGTGGAGCGGGATCAGAGGTGTCAGATGTAGGTAAATATAATGGTCTTGAATTTAAACATGCCTCTACTTGGATATACAAGATAGATAATTCTTTGTAGTTGAGAACAGAATTTCCCATGACTCTTCACAGGTGAAACTTCACGCTCTTTACAGCGGCTTCCCATAAACCACCCCAACTAGGAGAGTATGGAGGAATGAAGGACCATTTTATGTTGTTAGTTGTTAGAAGTGCAGAAAGGTTTAATATTGAAATTAGCAGTATCAGTTTTAAGAAAATCATACATTTCTTGAATATAGCAATTTGCACTGCAAAAAATATAAGAGGGCAATCCTCGGCGTCCTACAAATCTTTGTAGGGCAGCGATAAAGCTTTCTGTTGATAAATCAGTCACGAGTTCAAGGTATACTGTCTTTGTGCTGAGACATACGAACAATGCGATGTAAGCCTTAGCAGTCAAAGGATTGGTAGATCGAGAACGCCACCCACCATGACGGAAGTATTGGGCCAGCATAATCAACACCAGTTGACTAGAATGGTCTGGATATTGTGACTCTCTTTTGGCAGTTGACCAAGTAACTGACTCTAATGTTGAGCTCTACAGTGAAAACAAGTTAAACATTTATGTATGACGGAGCGAATTATGATTTTGGAATTGACGATCCACTATTTTTGTCTGAGTGAAGAGTGAATTAACTGTAATCCTCCATGGGATAATCTTAAATGCTCATGATAAATATTCAATCGAATTAGATGACTATGAGGACTTAAAATAATAGGATGCTTAACATTTAGAGACAATTTTGAAAAATTTAACAACCTCCAATGTGAATAATACCATTTTGATCTAAAAATGGGTCGAGAGAAATTAATTTGCTTTTCCTGGATACAGCAGAATTTTTTCTTAAATCGTTTAATTCCTTTGTAAAATATATTTCTTGAGTTTGGCGAACAAAAATTTCTAACATGGAACTGGTTTCTTGTTGAGAAAGATCTACCAACATACAACTGTTTTTATTTTTCAAATTGTGAATGAAGCTACACAAATATGAAAATATGTTTAGTGTCCATGTGAATGAAGAAAATGGTTTTGAAAGTTCTACAGCTTCTGTAGCTTGAACAACAGCTAAGAACACATTAGTTTTGCTAGACTTCTCTTTCTTGAGCGAATCTGGCAGAATCATAAAAATATCAGATTGATTGGATGGCCAGACGTTCTCCTTTTCCTTCAGAAAAAATGGACCATTCTACCAGAGTTGTGATGAGGTTAATGCATCCAGCATGCGACCACGTAACAGGATATCTGCGGGGTTATCCCTTGAAGGAATGTGTTTCCATAAGCATTCCTTAGTTAGCTCTATAATTTCATAAAGTCTATTTGCGACGAATACCTTCCATCGATTAGAAAGCAATAATAACCAGTAAAGTACGACTTGAGAATCTGACCAAAGGTGAATTGAATGAAACCATATACCTAAAATACACTTAACTTTATTGAATAGACGAGATAATAGAAGAGTCGCATTCAGCTCTAACCTAGGAATAGAGATTTGCTTGACTGGAGAAACTCTAGATTTTGAACACAGTAAGTGGGTTTCAATGTGTTCATTGCTATCAACAGATCTGATAAAAAGACATGCACCATATGCGCTGCTACTTGCATCACAAAATCTGTGTAACTGATGACTCTTACTAAAACTAATTTTAACTAATCTAGGAATTTTAAAATTACTCGAAGATTTGAGTTGAGAGTACAGACTCCATTTTTCTGCTAACGGAGCGGGAAGAACTTCATCCCAGTGAAGGTTGGTGCACCATAACTCTTGTATGAGCACTTTAAACGAAACAACTATAGGAGCAAGTAGTCCTAAAGGATCGAACAATGAAGAAATGCTTGACAAAACAGAACGCTTGCTGTAAGAAGAATTCTTATCCCTTGGTTCGAATTGATAAATGAAATAATCGCCTTGAGGATTCCAAAATAATCAAAATATCTTGATATTTTCATCTTTATCTAATTTAATGAACGAATCAGAATTGTCAAACATATCTGAACGTTGGAATGGCATTTATGTAGTGAAAGCCCATATTTGCTAAGCAATAACGAAACATCATTGTATAATTGTTTCAACTGATTGATGCTGTCATAACCAGTGAGTAGATCACACACATAAAAATCTTGCTCAATTACTTGGGAAGCTTGAGGAAAAGAGGCTTTATTTTGATTGGAAATTTCAATCAAACATCTTGTTACTAGAAAACTTGAAGGTGCAAAACCATAAGTAACTGTCTAAGTTATACGGAATGATTAATGAGTTGGTATCATCATACCAGAGAATTCTTTGTAATGAAAAATCTTGAGGATTAATGCAAATTTGTCTGTACATTTTAGGAATATCTCCTGATGTGAGTTCTAAAACGAATTATAATTAAAAATAAATCTTGTTGTACTACTGGACCTGTAGCAAGAATTGAACTGAGTGATTGGCCATTTGAAGTTTTCTTCCTACCATCAAATACTACTCTTGTTTTGGTAGTGGTGGAAGATTCACGAAATACTGCGTGTTGAGGCAAACATAACAACCACTTTACAAGTAAAACACTAGACACTGTCATGCACTGTTGGCACATAGTCATCATGAGATCTGAAATCATAGAGTAAAAATACAAAAGAGGTTGTCAGTTAGAAATGCTGTGGAAAAGTAAACAAGTTGATTGGTCTCTTTTTCCAGCATCCATCTTGCAAACAAGTCGATTTGTCTGCTATTTCATGTGCAAGTATTTCTCAAATATCACAACAATTTTCTCTCTCTCATTCTGTATGCGTGCGCGTGTATGTGTAAAGAAATATGTTTCTTTAAAATTTAACTTACATTTTTATTAATAAATTACATTTTTATTAATTATTAGTAATCATTATGCAAACTGAAACTAAGTACAACACAAAAGTGTAAATATTCCCATTTAAACTCTAATTACAAACTTCAGAGAGTATATTTTACATTAAAAAGTCTCTGATACTGCTTCTGTGACTATTTATGGACCTGAACATAAAAATAGTAATCACTTCAAAAATAAATCTAAAAATTTAGGGATAACAATACACTGGCTATGTGGCTATGACATTACACACAGTAAATAAAGTTGTAAAGAATTTTGTTGTATTATTTCAGAAAAGGTTTTTTTATATTAATTCAAAAGTGATTAAGTACAGGAATATTTAAAATGACTGTATTTAATGAGATAATTTAAAGTTGCTGAAAGCAATTGTCTGTAATAATCTTTCATGTAGTTCTAAGAATTTAAATTTCTTGTTATTTTATATGTTACCATTTACACCAATGTTTAAATCTTTGTCTTGTAAATGATTTTTATTACACATTATTAATAACATTTTAGACATTCAAAATGAGTTAAAACAGAAATGTACAAACCCACTTCTGCATACTGAATAACATTTTCTTCTTTGTCATATCATCAGCATGATCTACAATCTTCATCTGACGGCAGAATATTTCAACAGTATTTCCAATAAATAATTCATTTAAAGATATACCTTCACATCGTGTTCTCTTCAAAAAAACTCTACGATTTTTTACATCATACTAAAAAAAAACAAAATAGATTAATTTATGTAATAATTGCATCAAAAATTAACATCAGTCACGTAGAATATAAGAGTATTTACACTTTTCTGTTATTTATATATATATATATATATATATTGTGGAACATTACCTTTTGATAATACTCAAAAATATCACAAAATTTGTTTGAGAAGTTTAATACTAGACTGTTTTACACTTTAATGTAGAAGACCCCTTGGAACTATTTTTTTTAAATATTTTATTTTACACTGTGAAGGAAACAAAATTTGGACCAACTTTCTCCTAATTTTAGGGCCATAACATCAACATGCTGTAACAATTTTCTCCATAAATTTATTCTGTAAAATTGTTTAAGAGAAGTGTAATTTTGTTCAAAATAATATTGTTCAAATTTCATCACCTAAAAGCATAATTTGGCTGAACTACTATAATATTCACTACTATATAATTATTAAAAAATTGAAATTATTACCTATCAGAATTTTTAAAACATAATTTAAAATGTAAGGAATATTAGATAAATATAAACTGAACTACAGCATTACTGTAAACTCTTGAGTAAGGAATTTTTCTTTGCTTAAAAAAATAGAAAACTAAAAATTTTAATAACCTACTGTTTAATTTAAATTACCAAATTCACTTCCTGAAGTTCTAAAATTCAGCTAATAACAGATTTAAATAAGCACTTAGACACACACACATACACACATGCACGCACGCAGACTGATAGTTTATGTAAAACATATATATAAGTTGAGTTGATGTAAAAACTCATATTAAAATAAAAGATAATATCTAACACTTCCAGATTATTTACTTCCATACAGTAAAGTTGAGTTGATGTAAAAACTCATATTAAAATAAAAGATAATATTTAACACTTCCAGATTATTTACTTCCACACAGTAAAGTTGAGTTGATGTAAAAACTCAAAAAATAAAATTTATATATATATATATAAAATGTGTGTGTGTGTGTGTATGTGTGCGCACATGCGAGCGTGTGCATGTGATTTAATAGATTAATAGCATTTTTTTAAATAAAAATATTACTTGCAGGTAATCAGGGCTTATCATATGCAACACCCATACAGCCCATATTAGAAATATGGCAATCTTTTTTATTGATATCTCATATGTTTTTTTCTTTCTTTAAATTGATAGTTGACATAAAATATCACAACCATCCTGTAAGGAAGTTTCCTAATTAATATTAATAAATTGCACCTAGTAATACGGATTTAAAAACTAATAATTTTTTGAAATAATTTTTCTGAAAACTGTCAAAGTGTTGCCACTCAATTTCTTTCAGATATATGAAACAACTAATACTATATGTTTAAAACATGTTTAAATATGTATTGAGAAATTAAAACTTTAAAATTCAGAATTTTACATTATAAACACTTTAAGTAATAAACACATAATAATCATAACATGGTTATATGCCTTCAGGCAGATCCCTTGCACTATATATTTGTCTCCATTCTCCTCTGCTGCCAGCTAAATGTTTGAGCTTCTGATAGCTTCCATTTCATTTAAACCATCTATAATGAAATTTTATTTATAAAAGAAAAAAATGTAGTATCTACTACTAATTGTTTGTGTAAACTACTAAAGAGATTTTTATGATAAACATTTTGTTTATAAAATGATTGAAGAAGAATCAATGTGTTAGCACTTCTCATAATATTTTCACATAACATATGTATATAAAATTGAATGACTATGAATTGAAGAGGTAATTTCTTTGCATTATTTATGCAGCAGGTTGGTTAAAACTGTCCATATAGACTCAAAATAGAACAAAAACTCAATACACTCAAGTCTTTAGGAGATTGTGGTATCTTAACTCAGAATGGGAGCAGCATTACTAATCATCGGCTTTCTGTGGACCAGTTGAGATTTCAGTAAATACATTCGCTAAAATCTGTGGCAACTGTACGTATTAAACTTGGTAAAAATGAAATAATATAGTTAAATTTTGACATTAACAGTATATTACCTGCCATAAGCAAAAAGGTTGTAGGTGATCTGAGATGAGACACATGTCACACAATGAAATAATCTAAAAATTCTCAAAAATACCAAGCATAATTTTTTTATTAATTTAACTGTCATGAAATATAGCTCTTGAAATTCAAATTTTTTTCTTTTATGTCAAATCCAACAAATTTTTTTGTACATTTTCCAGAAACATGGTAATTCTTGGTTTATAATAACTCCAACACAATAGGGTATTATATTTTTTCTCATATGAAAGTTACAATTTCAAATAACTCAAATCATTAAATGCATTAGAACACACATATACAAGCAGAAACTAATATAAATGTATAAAATAAAATGCAAAACTTACCAACTCAAGAGTTTCATCAAACGGGAAGAAAAATAAATAAAATTTTTTTAAAAGTGATGCTTCTGTATCAAACCATTCAGTAAGAAAAGCATATCTATCTATTGTACTAATTTCACTCTGAAAAATAAAAATAAACCTTAAAATTATTTTTTCAAGAGAATTAGATATTCATATTACAGCAATCTAGAATGACTGGAAAAAATACAATATTCATAATGTGGAAAATCATTATTTTAATCTACTATAGTTTGGTAGATAATAAAAAATAAATAAGTGTTTAAAGCGTTTAAACGCATATATAATAATAATTTTTAAAAAAGACAATATATTAAATGAACAAACAAAATTCAAATTTAAATCACTTTACAAACAAATCCTACCTACACATTATAAATGCAGCTGATGTGACAAAAAAAAACAGCAAGACTAATCAATGAAATTGTCTGATCAGAGAAACTGAAAACTTTTTTTTAAAAGGGTAGTTTAAAATAAATTTGCTTTGGTTTGCCCATAAAAACGAACAGCTTTATACATACTTTAATTCCCTTTCTAAAGGTACTAGAGAATTTAGGAAATGCTTTGTAGCACTGAGATTTGGTGAAGTGAAAATCCTTATATTCGCCTCCCCAGGTAGAGAGAGGACAATGGCTAAATATATTAAAAACACCTAGTATATACAAGCCGATAATGAATGAAGGGACTATACTCATTGCACAAGGAATTCCCCCCATTATAAGTGCCTAGGGCTTACTCAGAGGTTGGATGAGCAGTGTGGATCAAGGTACTCTATTGCTCTGGAAGTGGGAAACTGCCACTAGAATCAAACTTCTTCAGGAAGTCAACAGTATTAGAACCAGAAAAAACTATATTAAAGCTCTAAAAGATAATTCCTTGCATTAACTATGATGCTGGGCTTCTATTAAATGTTACAGAGTTAAAATAGCTTCGCATTCATATCTCCCAGACAAGCAATAAAAGTTAATGGACCAACTGCACACAGGAACTTGGAATCAAGACTTTGTTATAGAGTGGAAAGTTAGAAAATCTCAATAGGGAAATGAAGACAAATAAAATGGATGTATTAGGTCTGAGTGAAGTATGCTATGTTGGGGAGGGTGAAATGAGAGTGGTGAAGTTACCATATTCTACTCTGGAAGAAAGAAAGGAAAAACTGAATAGAAATAATTATGAGGAAGGAAGTAGTAAAACAGGTGTAGAAAGTACGTTAAATTAATGATAGATTAATATCATAAAAGACTGAAATATTAGTAAAACATTCTGTTAAAATACAAGTATGTATGCTAACATTAAATTATGAAAAAAGATTGAAGAGATGTAGAGAGTACTGAAGATGTAATAAAATCAGAAAAAGAAATGCTGTAAGATACTGATGGAAGACTGTAATGCTGTGGTTAGAGAAGATGAAGAGAGAAGTGCAGTAGAAGAATTTGAATTATGAGTAAGGAATGGAAGAGGAACAAAGTAGAATTTTGTCAAAAGAAAATAAATTATTTATAACCAACACTTCATTCAAAAACCATAAAAGTGAGGAGATATACATTGATATCCCCCTGGGAATAAAGCACTGTATCATATAGTTCTTATCTTAGTAGATAAAAGGTATAGAATGAATGCTGTTAAAGTTAATGGATTACCAGGTACTGATATCAGTAGTGATTATGTGCAAGTTATGATTGATATCGGAATAGCTTTAAAGAAAGTAGAGAAAGCCAAAATAGTTAAGAAATGGAACTTAGATGAAGAAACTGAACAAGGAAACAAGAAAAAAACTAGCTAAAGCAATTAAGGAAAGTGAGAATGAGAACTGGATGAGAATAATAATCCCACAGAAAAGACAGCAGAGGAAGAAGTAGGCTACTATGAGGGAAACAGAGCCAAGAAACCATGGGTAACAACAGAAATACTAAAGAAAATGAAAGAAAGAAGGCAGTGTATGAATAAGGCAGGAGATAGGGAAAGAGCTATGCATTACAAATTAAACATGAATTAAAGAAACACAAAGGAATCAAAAAGCTAGGGAAAGGTGGTTGAAGGAAGAATGCAATAACACTGAGTTCTAGAAAATAAAGGCTAACGCAATATAATGTACAGAAAACTTAAGAGCATTAAATGGGAAGAACATAAAGGGAATGGTAAAATGAAAGAAACTTAATATAAGGATGGTAAAATGGTATATGAGGAGAAAGCAGTAAGAAAAAGATGGAAGGAATGCAAAATAATAAGAGAGAAAACTGAAGAACTAATCACAGAAAAGGAACGGGAGGTAGCTGAAGAGGAAAAAGGGCCATCGATATTAAGAAGTGGAATACAGTAAGCAATTAAACAATAGAACGATAAAAAAATCAACTGGAGATGATAAACATCCCATAGAATTTTATAAAAGCTTAAAGGAGGAAGGAATGAGATAAATAATTGACTTATGTAAAAGGATATATACAGTACAGGGAGAATGGCCTGAATTCTTTGTGAAAATAGTAATGATGCTGATTCTAAGGAAAACCGGTACAAGAAAATGCACAAATGCAGAACAATAAGTTTAACAAAACTGGATTTTATAAGGCACTAAGGAACTGTATTTTGTAAGGGTGTTCATAAAAAAAATTTCAACTCTCAACATTTTGAAAGGTAAAAATTTAACGTCTTACCGTAGTACCTAAACTTTGGATAAATGTTCTTACTGCTTTTAGTATAGACTAATGCTTTTACTGAAATCATAAAAACTGTAAACAGAATTTTTGGCCACAAATTTTATTTAAAATATTTTGTAAGAAATAACTGTTAATAAAACTTTTTCTTAAAATCATGATAATCTACTCTTTCCAATATTATGTTTTTTAAGAAATTTTAAAATCAACTTTGCAAAATTTTTTCAAATTAAAATATATATAATATATAATTGAACTATAATGTCTCAACTCGAAGGATGAATATTTCTTAAGAGAGCAACTACAATGAATTTCTTAAGACAACTGGGACTACACTTGGTGAGTGGAGTCAAATTTATAAGAGGGGCAATGATACCACCTATGATTTTATTTAAAGTAGTGGCAGGAATTTAATCAATACCAGCTGAACAATTACTTTTTATATCAAAAAATAAATTTTAACTCCTTACGAATTTGATCAGAAATACTGATTCTTCAACAAAACTATTCAACTGGAATGACCAACACATTTGAAATGGACCAACAACAATGCTGTTTTAAATACTAGAAAAGAAATTATTAAACTACACTATATCAAGTATAGATGTAACAGAAGTTTTTGTGTATTTTTGATGAGACTGTCTGAACAGAATTTTTAATTCTACTAAAATTACTTTCTAATTCATCAATTTCTAAGTTTTAATTATAAAAAAATTCACTTTCATTCCAAGTCAGTAGTTATTAAAATAAAGATACTATAATGAACACAAGATAAACCTCTAACCAAACAGCAAATCACAAGTTGGAACCAGCCAGAAGACACCAATGCTGCCACTTAAACATCACTGAAGGCCAAATTTCTCATTTCATAAAATTAAATTGCAATTCTGATAACAACATAACATACAGCCTTTACTTTTGTTTATAGATGAGAAATTTTGCAAATATAGTAATCTTTTGGATTTAATGCATTGGGTAATAATATCACTATAAGTAAAAATATTTAAAAAAATAATCCTGCAAACATTAGACTGAAGAAATAAAATAGCTGATTTTAGACCTGAGATAATAAAACAATAAGGAAGCAAGTAAATCGCCTTAAAAGAAGTATTTGTCTAGTTCCCATTCAAACATGAAATAATAACAAAAGCATTTTAGATATTGAAAAAGAAAATCATTTAACCAAAACTTAAGCTCATAACTACATCACCATCTTCATACAACCAACCTTTAAAAAATTAAAACTGGAAAAAATATGCCATATAAAATTACTTGCATTCAGAATAATTGTTAGGGTAAGGCAATGCAAAACCAAACGCGATTAACTACCTGCAGTAATACAATTCCAGTTTGGGTAGTTCATAATATACTGGGTGAGCTGAAGGCAAGAAATATGCATAACGCACACTACTTTACCTTCACGTATTCAAATTCAATAACATTGCAACTAACAATTTGATAGAATCGTCCACTTTACGTTTTAGCATATCAGCAAAAAATAACAAAATAAGTGGCTTACCATTGTAATTAAACAGAATAAGACAATATTAATCAAAATACACTCCTCTACAAAGCAACTGAAGAAATTCTATAGAATATTACAAAAGCTACGCGAGTCTTACAACAGTTAATAGGTTATGTTGTATTGTTCCCTTGGTGATAAAATCTGAACCACTCGGATCCCGCCAACCGTAATGCATGTAATTAAGTTTTCTAGCTATTGTGTCAACAGTATTTTTTATCCCAAATCTATATTTTTAATAACTAAAAAGGCATATCTCAAAAATATGCACTTTCGTATTAAAAAAAATTAAAACATGTTTCATACATATTTAAACTAAAACTTTTAAAATAAAACAATAAAATAAAATTAGTTAATAATAAATTACAATTAGTGCTTACTGTATAACATTTTAAATTGGCAGCTATGATTATTTTGAAATCATTAACAAATGCAGTGAATAAAAATCATTTTTTACATTTGCTTTGCGTATATATGCATTATCGGAAAGAAAAGAAAATTTTTGTATTTAGTAAAACTTTAAGTTAATCTGTAATAATGTTTTTATATATGTAATCCTTCATCTTTATTTATAAGATAGTTTCTTGTTTTCCCTTTCATTCTTTTGTACATTAGTTTAATACTGAGTAGAAATAATGATATAAGATTTATTTATACTAAACAAGAAGTGAAATTGAAATCAAATTTAATATGGAGCAGAAAACATTTTAACATAGAAGGGCATGAATGAAATATGTACATTGCCTGTTTTTCACTCATCTCTCACTAAATATAACAATTTGGATAAATTTTGGCATAATGATTTTTTTATGAAAGACATTGATACCATTTAATTCTGGTCACAATTTGGTTTTCATTTTTTACCTACCTAGCTGGGCAGTTACACTGTTTCACGTAGTTTAATGTTTCTTAGGTAGCTAAAATACATTCCGATGGTGTTTGATATTATTCAGATCTTCATAAATACAGTGAGGGCCAAAAACATTTATTTTTTGTACTTCTGGACTCAGTCACATTCTTAAATTAATTAGATGATTCCATTAAATTAGTGTGCCAGTTTAGTAATATGTTTGAACAGTTTCATTCAGAGGTAATTTTTTGCTTAAGTTATCATTTTGCTTGGTGTCTTCAGCCTGGATTAACAGATTTTTATGAAGTTTTGTAAGGTAAGTTCTGAACATGCATCACTGGATTCGCTGATGCTATTTAATTTGTAGTTAAAATTGTTCAAGGCAATACAAAGCCTACATATTAAACCAGTAGATAGTTTGTAGTCCTATAAAAAAAAAATCTGCTGCTTATGTCACCACCAACATTGATTAATATTCTTTGTAATAAAATCAGTAAGCAATAGGATTCCATAGTCAAGAATATATAAAAAAATTAGTCAAAAGTGTCCCAAATGAATCCTAAAGATTATTAAATCTAAGGGCTTATTAATAATTTTCCTTCCTAGAAATAATAAAGTTCTACTGAGGACAAAGCCCTCAACAAAACACCTTTGTTGCCAGCTTTTTGTTATTTTGATTCTGTAATTATTAATATCTTCTCTTGTTAAAACTGTAGTTTATAACAAAATGCAGTTTAGTTATAAAGCAAACATTTGATGGGCGCAGATTGTTTTAACATTTACCAACAATACCCATAAGCAAATGATTTTAAATGTAAAAGAGTAGTGCATTACATAAACCATAAACCAAGGTTCTAATTATTGAACCTTTAATTTGATTATTAAACTTTTTTTCAATTATTGAATCTAAAAAAAAAAATTATGATTTAAATCTACTCCCAAATATTTATATTCATTTTCAGTAATTCTTACTATGACTGGTGTAACTTTTACTTTTCTGTCTAGTACTATAGCTGTAGAAGAGAAAGTATTGTAATCAGTCTAATTTGGGTATACGTGGTTTTCACCAGATCTTGATGATGTGACACTTAAGAAACCAAAAAAACCAGGTAGAAATTTTCTGGAAGTTCATATGTATATTCAGTGTCTCACACCTTATATTTCCAGAACTACTGGACTGATTTTGACCAAACTTGGTGAGATTCTGTATATGGGGACATTAATGCCATTAAATTTTCA
The DNA here is from genome assembly GCF_047948215.1 of Lycorma delicatula. NCBI lineage: Eukaryota > Metazoa > Arthropoda > Insecta > Hemiptera > Fulgoridae > Lycorma > Lycorma delicatula. Next base: position 259,216,899 of record NC_134455.1, on the reverse strand, counting down.
ACTTAAAAGGTCAAAGGGATGTGGCTGTAGAGCAAGATAACCCCCTTTAGAGTCGTAAGATTTTACCTAATTAAGGTCTTATTTTTCTTAGGAACATTTGTTTACAATTAAAAAATAATTATATTTGTAAAAAGATTTTTTGAAAATCACACCCCCATCCCAAAAACTGCTCTAAATTAGTGGCTAAGTGTGTATACTGCATCAATAGGTACCTGCTGTCATCACAAAGAGTGCTAGTGTAGCACTGACTATAGCTGTTGTAGAAAAAATATTATATTTAAATAAAATGATAAATATTTTAATTAAAGTTGTATGTGTAAGCTGTGCATTAGAAAAAAGCCACATGACGGAAAAGTCCTACAATTGTGTTGTCAGCCTTTTTCCTTGTATTATTTGGGTATAAATTTTAATCATATATCTGAGATTTATTCAAACCCAGTTATATAAAATCACATAATATTAGCAAAACACGCATTCACTGAATTATCAGTTACATATTAACTTTATTTTACAAATATATACTAAGATAAGCAACAGCTATATCATAATAATTATAACCATATTATATCATTATTTTAAATTATTATTATAAGTTTATATCATTATCATATCATAATTACTTAATAATTAAGATTTGTAAAACTGTTAACTAAAGAAAACATATTTCTTGTAAATTATAAGTTATTAAGAAACTTATAAGGTTTGAGATTACATTAATTTACAAATAACAATGAAGAAAAACAATTAAAAAGATACTTTAGAACACACTTTTGATACTTATAGAAGTAAATACCATTACATACTTTTAGAAACATCAATTAAGTCTGTATATAAAAGTAAATTTTTTTTGAGATAAGGCCATAAAATCTTTTTAACCTTTTTTTAAAATAATTTAAAGATAGCAAAAAAGTGAACAAACAAATATGTGATCTGAACAGGAAAAGTGAATATCAATATCAAAACTAAAGATGAAATTGCTAAAAAGAAAAATGTTGAGTGCAGACACAATACCTATGTCAAGGATCTACTTAGTTGGAATTGCCTTTGATATCAAATTTTGTAACTGTTTTGTTTTGTTTTAATAGATCTTGATCTATTACTTACTGGTAATAGATCAAGGTCAGTCTTATATCAAGGTCTATCTTCAAGTAGAGATATGGTTTTAGCGAATCTGAAGAGAATCCAGAATTGTCATGCAGTAGAATTGCTTTCACGAAGATATTTTGCAGCCACCATACCATATGAAACATTACTCATAATCTGTTTATGTATATGTATTACCTTCAGCATCTGCAAGCCCTATTAACACATTCAACACTGCCAAAAATTTACTGTATGATTTTTTTACCTTATTTATATTTTTCAATTAGTAAACACTTAAAGTGAAATAAAAAACCTTTTTATTGTATTTAATTTTTTTTTTGTATTTTTTAATAATGAACTAGCATTAATAATTGTGCATAGTCAATGGCGTTTATAATCTTAGCCATTGCCTGGTAGATGATTATCATAATCCAAATTAAGTGCAATATATTTATATGTGAGTCAAGAGTTAGAAATAATTCACAAAAGACAGCTGCAGTAAATAATATTTTCATATATTATGTTATTAAATTAAATGTGTATATCATACTGTTTAAAAAATCTTCATGTTTGTAATTTTGAACTCATATATACAACATATAAACTACTTAAATATACATATATTTACTTATTTATTTATGATCTTAACAAACTTGAAATAGTAATTTTAAAGTAATATATATTTTAATAAAATACAATAATAAAAAATATAACATTAATAATAAAAAGAGTAATACAAAAAATTAATTTCACGATGACAGATTAAAATAACAAAAATGAAATAAAAATATTAAAAAATAGGTAAATTAATACCCATACTAAGAAATCATTATCTTGGAATGTTAAAAAAAGACATTGCCAAACAGTGATCCTTCCAAAAGCTTTATATGCATCAGAAACATTTAAATATAACAGAATAGGGTTAGCTGAAAGATTGGATAAGATAGGAAAAAAAATTGCTGGAAAGATGTATGGCCCAAAACTTTGAAATAAGAAATAGATCAAATGAAGAAATATATTCCAGAATAGAATGGATTTCAGATACAATTAGAATAGGAAGTGATGCTTATGCTTTTGTAAGCATCATTTGCTTACAAACAAACAAATTTTATTTTTAACAAAACACATTTTTGAAAAAAAATGAATAAACTAAAAACAGTTCTACATGGGTGAAATAAATTAAAAAAGAAATTCCAAAATTAAACAATACAGATGAAATGATTTATAATAGAGATTCCTTTAGTAAACATATTCAAAATTATATAGGTTTTCCAGAAAAAATCAGAAGAGTTAGCAGAGAGTGGCCCAAGAATGTAAGTAACTGCAGTCAGAGAAAATGAAAGAATACTCGACCAAATATAAAACTGAAACATCCAAAAAGAAGAAACTAAATATATGGCTATTCTATGCAGATTAACATAGCCTCTTAAAGGCTTATTTGAAAAAAATAAAAATTTTTATGATAGTCTTCAAAGCACTAATCAAACATAAGGCTGGTATCCCAGAACAAACTGTACAGTGATACATGTCTTTGCAGATTTTTTTTACCTGCCCGTAACCTGCATTTTTGGGGGGCATATCTTCTGTCCTTCTTTACAAAGGGAAACTTTTGATATGAGTTGAAGAGCAACAATAATTTTTCTTTGGGAAGGAAATGCTATCAGACAATGAAGTACAGAATTCTATGATGTTGGTATTAGAGATGTAATTATGAATTACAAAATTTTTTAATGAATAATTTTGATCTGTTTTTAAAGACAAAATACCTACTCATCAAAATCAGATGGTATATATGAATATCCATTTTTTTTTTACCATTTAAATGCATCCTTTCAGTAGAATAATAGGCTGTCATCTGATCTAAATATCAGTGTCTTCCAAAAAATGATTATATTTTACCACAGACTCTGGTTCAACAGTTTCACATCCTCATTTATTAGTGACATTGATCATTTCATTCCCAAATTCAGAGCTGATCATAGTGACATCCTTTTTATCCTTCCACTTCAACCCACAAACAGCCTCATTTGAAAATAAGACTTTTACTTCATCTTTATTTAATTTTTTTAGAAATAGCATATGAAGGTTTCCCTTTTGGTTTGATCTTAAGGTATCTTAAAATACAGATTAGACCAGCATTATTGCAGTAGTTGTCTATGAAGAGCAAGCAACCATAACCCAGTAACCTCTTCATGAGTTTGCATGCTATATTATCTGTGCAGCCAGGACCACTAACTTCTTTATTGGAAATACCAGTATATAAAACACACGAGACCAAACCAAAAGGTTCTGAAAGAATATACATTTTTATTCTGTATTGATGTCGCTTACTTCTAATATAAATATAGAAAAATAGTCTATCTCTCCAAAGTACCATGTACTCATCAATGCATAAATTATTTATATGGATAATGTTTTGTCTATTACTTTTATGGGAAATATATGGTAATGATCATAATTTGCATAGACTGTCAGTTGGTATCAGTTGTATAAATCACAAAGGCGCAGCATTCGAACTGATTTCATACGAAAGAACATTCTTATATATGTTAAGAATTCCTCAGTTAGATTGCACATACAAAATACTCTCAAGAATAATACTGAATAAAATAAAGGATCAACTCAAAAATGAACTTGAGCAAATAATCCCTCTCAAATTAATAATGGATGTACACAAAATGAAATGAAGACAACTAGTAATATCATTCATAGATTTCCAAAACGCCTACGACAGCATTCACAGACCATCAATGCTGAAAATACTAAGAAATCTAGGATTACACCAGAAACTAGTAAAAATGATAGAACTAACGTTAACTGACACATACTCCAAAATAAAATTCAGAGAAGAAATAACAGAACCATTCCTAATCAAAACAAGTTTAAGATAAGGAGATAGACTATCCCCACTGTTCTTCAACTGTGCCCTAGAAAATGTAATGAGAGAGTGGTACAAAAAAGGCCTACCACATGTAACAGTTGAAGCAAGGAAACATGTAAACCATATCAAAGTAAACTGTCTAGATGACATTTCTAGCCAATAACATCGCAGAAGCTAGAATTCAAGTAACTTCATTGAAAGAACTAACAGGAAAAATAGGCCTAAGAATATCATATGAAAAGACTAGAATAATGGCCATAAATCCCCTGGTATTGAACCACGTAATCATAAACGGACATAAAGTTGAGCTAGTAAAACGGTTTAAATATTTGGGAGAAAATACCACAAATGAAAACACAAAGAAAATACCACAAAGAAAAAATAAACTGGAAAGAAAGATCACAAAAGCTCAATTATGTACAAAATACCACCAAAACAAAATATAATAAAAGATGCATCTCAATAAATAACAAACTCAGACATTACAAAACTGTAATCAGACCTATAATATCATGTGGAAGTGAAACACTCTTCAGACTAAAATCCAACATTTCCTACTCAGCAGAGATGCAAGGAATAGAAAGAAGAATTCTAAGAACATGCATAAATAAAAGATGACTTACTGATGGGGGAGAATGGAGAATCATATCAAACCAAGAGGTACATAAGGACTTAGAACCAGCTCTAGACTACTTTAGAAAGAAATGAATCTCCTTCTTTGGACACATAATAAGAACAGAACCAAATAGGCTCATCAGGAAACTGGAAAATGTCCAAAACACTGACTTGGATAACCAAAATTAAACAAGATATACAAGAAATAGAAATCACGATAGAAGATTTACAAAAAAAAAACTGACAATATAAAAATACTAAAAGAAGCAAACTCCAGATTTAAAATTATAGAAAAGAAAACAACAACAAGGGTTTGTTCAGAAGAACTCAGAAAAGCAAGATCTGACAGAATGAAGTATTGGGAAGCTATCAAAAAAAAAAAAGAAAAAGTAAAGACAAACCAGAGTTGATTAAAGTGGTCCAAAATTTGGTAACCTCAAAATCCTCAAAAAAAAAAAAAAAAAATCAGTTAAGAGTTTCTATTTTTTATTTTGGTGTATGGTGATGTTGAAGTATATTATAATAAAAAAGCTTAGTTGTTTGTCTCTATCACTATTAGATTAGTTATTTAATTTGTAAAAAGGTAGTCAAATTACTGTCTAGAATCACTTCCAGTGGGTAAAATTTTCAAGCCAGGTACATTAGTACATGGTTGTCTATTGAACTGAGTTTGTTCTTTGTGCCAGTTTTTAGTGGAATATGTTGTTAGTAGTGTAATAATCCTTTGTTAAGTAAAAGTGAAAGGAACAGGTGCTGAGGGAGATGGGTTTGAGGGTGTGCTGGCATTACCTGAAAGGGGTTGTTGTGGGTCATTGACAGCTTCCTCATCAACAGTGCTCTCTAAGAAGTTAGATTCATCTGATGAAATAGAGATATTGCTACTGTCTTGAAGAAGATCCTTTAGTTGTTTGGTTCTTTGAATTAAATTCCCACACCCCAAACTCTTCGTTGAAATGTTAAGACCAATGGTATGGCTCAGATGATTGTAAATTTTGCATTTGTTAATGCAATTTCTTTAATCCTCTTCATGTGAGGGGCATCCTAAAAATATTAGAAAGTGATACAGGTGAAATGATGTGAAAAACTTTACAGTAATTTTAACAAAAATAACTGTAATTAATATCTTACCTGATAAGTTAACTTGTCTGCTCTTAAAATTAAATTACTGTTCAATATTCTTGAATAATACATACTAAAGTACTTTTACACTTTTTAAATTTTAAATTAAAAATTACAATATAGATCAGCATTTGTCTGAGAAAGAGGTTATGACTTTCATTAGAGAGCACAATACTCAGATGGATGAAGCAACTTTTAAGTCTGAGTGCTGGTTATTATTTAAATTGGGTAGGCACAAGGCAGAGCGTTACCATGGGATTTTTTTTAGGTGAGTCTGCGCTTTTAAAGAGCTTCATTACAGAGGGCAGGTTGTTCTTGGGCTTTTCCTCGTGCAGGGTGAAGGAGTTCATCAATCTGCAGCGATGCTTCAAATGTTGTCACAGAGCCAAATTTTAACAAAACAACTGTTATCTAACTAACCGTGGCTCGCTGCCAAAGCACCTACGTTCGGCCAATCAAACTGTCCAGGCGGACCCTAGCCATCCGGGTTCCTACTCACTAAATCCCTTCGGTCGTCCTAACGTTGGCCGAGGAATCGAAGAAAGCCAGCCACAATTGCCCATTCTCTGCGAGTCCTCCAGTTGACTCGCAGATCAAAGAAGGCTAGACATACAGGACATGGTCCATCGTGTCATTGACTCTACAGTCCGGACACAAGCCGAAATCAACCAACCTAAACCTAGCCAAACTATCCCTGAAGACACCATGACCCGAAAGAAATTGAGAAATATGCCGATTGGGGAAAACCCAGCTAATAGCTCGCAACTCTCTAAAGTTTGGGAAAATACCATGCGAGTATTGACCAGTAGGAGAATCGTTCCACCTAGCTTGCCAAGAATCAAAACCTTGATCTTCAATTTCTCGTATACGCTCTGACATTAGAAGGCCTCCCTTCTTGGAAATATACCTCTGGCTACGTTCCGTAGGCAAAATATCTAAGGGTTTTATGCCGGCGATCACAGTGACTGCCTCTCGCGAGACAGTTCTGCAGCAGTTTCGACAACAGCTTGCAATAGAAGGCTCGCAAAAGATTGTTCCTATAGTAATGGAATTGTAAATGATGAACCCTTTCGGGCGCAGCGTACAACATTAGGGCCTCACAGACACCTTTGTAAAGAATACGCATGTTACAGTAATTGAACCACCAATCGGGATGGATGACTCTACGGACACCGAAGAAAGCATCGATGGCCTTCTTCGCTACAAACTGGAGGTGCTCTTTAAAGAGAAGCCTCTCATCAAGGATAACACCCAGATACTTTGGAACGGTAACATACCTAATTGGAAGGCCGTCTATAACAACCCGCGGGTGACGGGTTTCAGCTAGGCGACCCTTCAGGAACATCATAATAATTTTCTCCGCACTGAAAACAATCTTATGCTGAAGACTCCACAACCTTAACACCTTACATGCCTGTGTCGTTCTGAGCTCTATCTCGGTACGCGAGTTGCCCTCAAACACGATATCAGGTCAGCGAATTAAGTATGTTCAGGTTCAAAAGTACCTGAAGGTGTTTCTTGATGAGAATTTTCGATTCAAGAAACACTTACAATATGTCGCGGAGAAGGCCTGTAGTGCTTTCTTTGGTATTCGGCGTGTAATAAATCCTGATTGGAATCTTAATCTTAAGACCATGAGTATTCTGTATAAAGGCGTGTGTGAAGCAACTATGTTATACGCAGCGCCGATTTGGTTGGGTAGGATGAAATTTAAAAGTTATCGGGATACATCATTAAGGGTCCAACGTCTCTTGTTCCTGACGGTGACTAGAGGCTACAGAACAATTTCACGTAAGGCAGTCTTGGTGATTGCGGGAGTGAAGTAAATTCATTTACTTGTGTCTGAAACGCAACAGCGACTTGTTGCTAAGAAGTCAGGTGAGTTGACTTCTGAGAAAGTTAGAGAGATTAAACTACACGGCTATGCATTATGGCAAGCTAGATAGGATGAGACAGTTCATGGCCGTTTACGCACGATCTCTTTTCTGATGTTGTTGGTTTGCAGGACGCCTCATGGGTACGTCTAAATAAGTATGCGACACAATTTCTTTCGGGGCTTGGCGCCTTCAGGGGCAGATTTGCTCATTCTGGCTGGTTGATTCCGGATCGTGTCCGCAGTGAGGACTGTTAGGTGACGCTTTCCAAGTATTTTATGAATGCTTGAAGTATGAGTTGAAGCGTACGGAGGTGATTTGCCGGCTCGATATTATCGGGTCGACGTTACCTCCGTGAGAATTGTAAGACCGGGCCGCGTGAAGGTTGTTGAGGATTTTATAGTTTTCCTGGCTAAGGAAAGACTTGCTGAGAAGAGTGTAGGGTCCCGCTTGGGTTTCCTATTTTGTGTTGTAGTTATTCTTTTTTTATTGTTGTTCGTGCTGGTATTGTTTGTCAAACACAACCTAACCTATTTTTGGGTATAATTCATTTCATTATTTCAGCTCAATCGGCACAGTCTTGTTTAAGACTTATTGACTTAAACAATTTTTTCGTTTTTATAGGGTTAACATTAGATGACTAGTATGTCGATGGGAATGTCACTTGTGGAATTTCCATTGGTGCCATCCTGACAGAGACAAATCAAGACTTTAAGATGTCTATTTCTTGAGGTTTTGAAGATGACCTCCGGTAAAGCACATCAGGTCTAGATACTGAGGGGGTAGCATGGTGATTAGAATTGTCACATGGCGGGTGTCTTCCCCTACAGGGTCAGGATGTATGACTATAAATATTAGACAACCTTATTAGAATAACAACCTTATATGAATATAATGTGCTCAGAAAAAAGGTAGTTCACAGCCACCCAGTAAAGCCACTTTGGACGATGATGATAGTCCATAGCATCTAACGTCTTAAATCAAAAACAATTGGATGCTGCATCATGACAATGCACCTTGTTACATTGCACTCTCAATTAATGAGTTTTTGGCAAAAAAACATTCTTGTAGTTCCTCAACCACCTCATTAACCTGACTTGAGTCCGTGTGACTTTCTCCTGTTCCCGACTTTAAAAAAACACCTCAAAGGACACCATTTTGGAACAGTAGAAAACATTAAAAAAATGTAACCGACCATCTGAAGGATATTCTGGTTTCTGAGTTCTAACAATGCTATGAAGAGTGGGAAAACCGTTTGAAGCGTTGCGTGGCTTCCCAAGGGAACTGTTTCGAAGGTGATCGAGTCCATGTATAATTGGATTGTAAATAAAAAGTTTATCTGAACCAGTGTAATTACTTTATTTACAGACCTCGTATATATTAATTAAGATACTGACCACAATCACGCGCGGTCTCACGCGGGCAAACCTTTTCTGCAGTCTTTCAAGAATTTCTTAGTAAACATATTGATTTACAATCTGTTTTGTAGGCAAAAACTCTTTATGGACAATGTCATTGCTATCGAAGAAACAAATTAGCATGGTTAGGATTTTTGATTTGCTCACTTTTGCTTTTTTCGGGCGTGGTGAATGTGAACTGTGCCACTCCTTGCTCTGGCGTTTTGTTTCTGGGTTGAACTCAAATATCCAAGATTCATCACTAGTAATAACATTCTTCAGAAAATCAGGATCAGTTTCCTATTGAACTAGAAAAAAGTAAGACATTGCTCATTAAAAATGCAAGAAGAGTTTACAGAGCTTTCATGCAATTCTATTCAAAAAAAATATTAAAAAGAGCTTAAACTCCTGGATTGGCATCAAAGCAGAACATCCAATATTATCAGAACTGACCATGAATGTCCTTTTTCTCTTCGCCTCTACACATTGTAAAACAGCTTTTTTGGTGCTAACTTCTATTAAAACAAAGCACTGATCAAGTCTGAAAAACAGAAATGGTATTAAACCCGCTATCATCAAAATAGAGCCAAAATTCAATCTTTTGTGTCAGCATATGAAAGCATATCAGTTCCGTTAAAGATAATTTTAATCTTATATTTTAGTTTAAAATTTTTAGTATTATTTGCTTTTACATTTATTCTGTGGTTATTTGGTTTAGGGATCCCAAAAAAATTTGACTGTTGAAGATGGATCAGTATGAAAAATTTGAAGAACCCTGTTTTAATGTGTAAATAGGTATCTCTTTAGAGACATACTGATTGTCTGTTACTTTTAACTAACAAATTAACTGAAGAAATATATTGCAAATTTCTTTGCAGTGTATTACATGATATCTTCAAAAATATTAGTTTAGCACATATTCAATAAATAATGAGCGTCATGGTACTCATGTGGGTCTTTCTTTTGATGTCAGGCAGTTCTGAAGAATCAATTTCTTGAACAGTGGTTGGGAATGGTGGTCCAGCTCCTCCTGGCGTCCCTTTTTTCCAAATTTGGTTTAAAATGTTTACTAGACAATCATTTTTCTTTTTTTTTTAATAATAAGTTACAATGTAGTGGTTATATGAAACGTTATCTAGTATTCATTAGAGCCCATCTCCTTTCCTCTCTCAGCTGAGAAAGGAAATATTCTAATGCACTATATTTTGTACTCTGTATTTTTAAAAAAAATAGAGAATTAATTTATTAATTAAAATTACATTTATTTATTTTATTAAAATTAAAATTTATTTATTTTAACATTTATTTATTTTAATTGTTTAAAATTAAAAAATTAACATATTTTATTCCATTTAAATGATGATTTCAGACATGGTGATGTGATGTCATATTATACTTTATTATTAAATTCTGTGTTTAAAGTTAGTGAGATGGAAGTGAAGAAAAAAAACACTCTTCATTCTATTAACTTACAAAAAAAATTAAAACATAAACATCTCTACACTTTTACTTATTAATTTAAATTAAAATTTATTAGTACTATTTTCCACAAAAGAACCAACAACATAATATAAACAGATTGTTAATAAACAAGAGACCTTTTAACTCATAGTGCATAATTGAATAATGCATATGTTGCATTATGTATTGGGGTCATTCAAAAATAATAGGTAACTAATAATTAACACAAACATATTCTTTTTTTGTAAAACAATGTAGGGTTGACAGTTAAGTAAACATGAATAATTATTCCTATGAAGATTAGTTTCACTAAATTTTATGTAACAAATTCAATTAAGAAATACCATCATTAAAGAAATAAATTTAATTTTGATTGTGACATCAATTGAAACGAAGTCATTCACATGTTATGAATGTTCATCATTTATTCTTCAAATGCTGGATCAAAGTCACTATGTTGTTATTGCATATATTACAATGTATAATATAGTACATATTCTGGTAACATCTCATATTTTACAGAAAAAATAACCGGACTCATTAGTTCTCACATTCATATAAAAAATGTATCTTTTTAGTAGAAAAATAATTTAAGGGTAAAATAGGTTGAAATATGATAAATAAGTAATGAATAGGATTAAAATCAACAAAAAGAACAGGCTCTGAAATATTTACTGCACAAAGCAGTTAATCTTTACTAAATGAAGTAAATTTCTATAAAGTATAAATAATAATTTTATATAAATGTAGAAGAAAAGTATATGATTTTTCCCTGCAGTGTTCCCTAATCTTGAAATGTCTTTGTATTTTGCCATAATAGTAAATAAAAATTTTCAGTTTCTTATAACTATTTTCAAATTTGCTTATAATCAGAGTTATTTTTAGGATATAATGGAAATAATTTGATACCATATTAATAAAGATTCAATTTTTTTTTTTTAATATTTAAATTGTAATTTATTTTGAAGTATGAGTATCCATAATATTCACATACATTTTACTGAATCATTTTTCATATTTATTGATTTATAAAATAGAAATTAAAAAAAGAATAATGAAGTTTGTTTAAAAAAAAACTAAAATTACAAAATAATATAATTATTTTGCCTGGAATTCTTTAAGTTTTGAACTAAATAACTGTCTTAATTAAAAATAACTACTTGGTGATACAAGGAAAATTTAAAGTTTTACTAATTTACACTTATATTCTTAATTAAAAAAAAAATTACTGCTTAGTCAGTTTTCTGTTACTAATTTATGATAGTCTGATATTTTCTAGATATGGAGAACAACATACATAAATTTTCAAAATCATTCATTCAATCCTGGAACAAAGAAATAGATTTTATCAATCTAACTCTTAATGTATCTCTAATAAATACTAACCATTTTCACAGATTTGTCATTGCATTTTCTTCAGTTTTCTTTTATTTTCATCTATGGTATAATTTATTAACTTTGTCACAGAAAAATATAATTATTATTAAATATAATTTTTTTTCTTTACGTTTTTTTTTTTAGACATTCATGTCTATTTTGTTATATTTTTTTGTTCCAACCTGACACTTATCATAAATATTTAATTAAAATTAACATCTTTATTACCTTATTTCACAAACATTAACATTTAATTTAATAGAAAAATTTAAAAAATGTAAATTTTCGAACTAGCTTACTGACGATAAACTTTTTTGCAATTATTATTTTTTATTTTTTAATAAAAAGTTTAAAAAAGATAAAAAACCAAACATGTGATTAGTAAATCAGTGCTTATATCTTAATTATTCAATAAGCTTTAGGTTATTCCATACCTTCCTGTGTGTGTTTGTTATAGCCATTGCAAATGGAAATAAATCATAACTTTTTTACTATGTACTTGACATTATTAGCATGACAAACCAATGAAATCTAGATAAATAGAGTAAAAACTGTCTTATCAATGATATTGTTCAATTATCAGTAAGCTGTCAGTAATATATCCATTTGAATCTATTGTTCAATCATACTTATTTATTTTTTAATTTTTCTAGTCTATAAATCGTTGAGGATTTTATTGCAACAATTTGTCTAATCTTTTACATTGAAATCTTGATAATTATACCTATATTTTCAACAAAAATAATAAATATAAATAAATGATTAACAATATCAATAATTACAATTTTTAATTCATGCCAATCAAAGTGTTTATTCCAAGATTCTTGAAAAAACAAAAATTACATTTTTCAGAATTTTTTAAAATTTTGTTCTGATGAATTTAAAGATTTGATTATCTCATAATACTCACCTTGTAGTAAGAAGTTGATAAACAGAAATATAACAAGTTTTATTTTATATTTTTATTATCATTTATGTACAAATAGGATCACTTAAGTCAGTCCATTATCCAAGTCTCTTCAATGGGACTGTTTGAGCCTTGCAGTCCTCCCAGTACTTTTTCACACGTTCCGATCTTCGTGCCCTTTCTAGTGTTGAAAATGTTCATGTTGTGAGGTTTGCTTGTGAGTATGGAACAAGTGTTCTTGTTCTGATTTTCTTGTTTAATTTTGCTTTATCCATGGTGTCTTCTGGTGTAAAGCCAGTATCCTTCAGATCCTCTCTGATACATCTGCATCCTGTCTTGGTGTTTTTTGAGTCAAAATTGTACTGTACTAGCTGTTTCAGAAATCTTGAATCTTGCATCCTCATGATATTTCTAAAGATACCTAGTTTCATTTTACAAATGGTATCAGTGATGGGCTCTAACTTTTTGTACACAACTTTGTTAGACACAATCCACACTACCCATCATTCTGGTACTTTTTATTGATGCAAGTTCTGTCAATTCTTCTTTTGATCTTCTGGAGTCTGTCTGTCTTTGATTGTTTGTTCAGGTGGAAGAGTGTTTCTGCTGTATAAATGGCTTCTGTTTTTATAACTGTGTTGCAGTGTCATATTGATAGGCATTTTTTATTGTAAGTGTACCAGGCTAATTTTTAAGCTTTAGCTAGTTTGTTTCTTCTTATTTGGATTGAGGTTTTTTTTATTTAGGTTGTTTTTATTATATCTCCGAGGTATTTAAACTGGATTACTATTTTGATTTTGTTACCTTTTATGTTTACTTCTTTTAATCATGTTGATTTTTGCAGCATAATTTCTGTCTTTTTGAATGATATTTTGAGGCCAATTTTATTTACAATGTTTTGAAGTTTTAATAAATGTGAGTGTCAGCTTCGTCAGTGTTGTTGGCTAGCAGCGCCAAATTGTTGGTGAAACCAAGACAGTTTGTTTTGATTTTTTAGCCTATTTTTACTTTTGAGGGACATTTTTTCAGCTATTCCCTCATTACCATTTCTAGAGCGCAGTTGAATAATAGCAGAGAGCCCATCCATCGCCTTGGTACAGTCCTGTTTTGATCTCAAATGGTTCCGAGAGCTTGCCTCTGTATTTTACCTTTGACTAAGTGTTAGTGAAGGCCAGTTTTATATGGTTATAAATTTGGTATGTAGTCCAAGGTGTCTTAGATTTTTAGTAGGAATTCTCTGTGGATGCAGTCATAAGCTTTCTTGAAATCTACAAATGTTATCATCTTGTCTGTTTCTTTTCCTGTTGTAATCCATTATTAGCTTGAGACTCATGATCTGGTCTGGACAGCTCCTCAAGGATTTGAAATCTCCTGGTTTTCAGAAAAACATCCTAGTTTTTCTCGAGTTGTAAACCAATCCTGTTGAGGATGATTCTTGAAAGAATTTTGTTTGTTGTGTCTAGGAGTGAGAATCCCCTGTAATTATTAAGGTCTGTTTTATCCCTTTTTTGTGTGGCAGATGCATAAAGGCTGTCACCCAGTGTTCTGGTAGTTCTTCTTTGATCCAGATATTAGGATTTTATTGGGACTAATTCTTCTGCAATTTGTTTGAGGTTGTTGACTAGTTCATATGTGATTGTTATTTTTTCGGTTGCTTTTTGGTAATCAAAAAAATTAACAATCACAATTTAATCAGGAATATTCATTCTTGATAAGATTGGTAGGGCTAATTTTTATTTTAGTTTTAGGGACTTGGTTTTCTTGCTTTCTTTGGTGAGTAAATTTAATTTTAATTTTGACTACATAGTGGTCTGAGTCTGTGTCTACTCCTTGAAAGACGTTTACCTTGTAGATCTCCTTGTGGCGGTGTTTGTCCATGAAGACATGGTCTAGTTTCTGCAGAGATTGACAAGTCTCTGTCTGTTTTTGTTAGTTTTCTTTTGGGCAGGCCATTTTCTGATGTTGTCGCAGTATCTTCTTTCTCTACCTAGTTGAGCATTGAAGTCCATGATTAATTGTTTTACATGGTTTTTAGGAATGTTATTTATAGGCAGGTCAAGTAGATCCCACAACTTTTCTATTTCTTTATGGTCTATTGGAGAGTTATTTTTATTATTAGTGGATGCATGGGTGTTTGTTATAGTGTAGATTTTATTAGATGCATTAAGGGTGAGTGTTGAGATTTTTGGTGATTGTAACTTGAAATCTTGTATGGAGTTTATTATTTTTAATCTGATTAAAAAGCCTGTTCCAAACTGTAGGACATTTTTCATTACTCTCTTCCCAGGTATACCTTTGTAGAGCCTATACCTTGAGATTCAATTGCATCCTGGTTGGTGTTTCTTATTTCCTGCAGACCCATGATGAAAGTTTTGTGTTGGTTCATTAGGTCAGTTATTATTTTTAGTTTACCAGTCAACATTGCAAGTTTACATTGGGTGTAGAAATGTATGTGATTTGCATTGGTTTGATTTTGGTAGGCTTACCATATTTTTTTGGGTCCAACCCAGGACATATTTTTGAAATTACGTAAAATTCTTAACAGTTTACTTTATTTATTCAGTTGTATTTTTCACTAGACAGGAAATTTTTCAGAAGTGATTTGTATGTTTTAATTTCATCATAAAATTCACAACAAGAAAGTTCTGAATTAATTTTAATATTTAGCAGATGTTTAACAGTCGATTTTGAAAGTTTATCCCTTTCTGCAGACCAAATGTTTCTCATAATTAAAAAAAACTCTCTTAACTGGAGCAGATGTCTCAGGCAAAGACATCTCAAACTCAACCATTTTAGAAATATCACAACATGAAATGTCAGTCTTTTAAAACACCATAAAAATTGCTTTCAACTTCTCTTCAATAGTATCTGGTACTTTTTCAGAACTTGAACCATAACCTACCCTTTGGTTTTGAATTATAGCTTCAGAATATTTCTGAAAAGCTTCTGTTGCTGTGGTAGAATTAGCTTCCAATTTCAGAACTACATTATTAAATAACTGTAGAGAGTACCATTTAAGAATTTCATCAGTTTCTGACACTTCATCAAAGTTTAAAAGTTTAACTTGAATTCCCTCCTCCAGACTGAAATATCTTAAAACAATTGGAATAAATATTACTTCACTTCTGTTTGAGCTATCCATCTTTATTGCTACATAATTAATGTTTTCCAAAGATCACTACACATTATCAAATATAAATGGCTAAATAAAGTCAACAATAATTGCCTCAGTTTTGGTTCTAGTAGATGAAATTTTTGGGTCGTATAACTTATTAATTAGTTTAGACGTGCAGTCTGATGTTTTGAAACTGAGTTCATGTCTAGCAGTGTGGTATGAAAATGTTGCTTCTTTAGCAGCACACTCCAGTTAATTGTTATTTTTATCCCCATCTTTGGCTTTAAAAAAATCTCTTATCTTTGCTGAAGCAGTAGCATTCATTTTTTTAGCACTCCTATGTTTAGCTGTTTTCATGTGGTCTTCAGTGTCACCCTTTCCTTTATGTGCAACAGAAAATTCTCCAGTACGTAGTCTGCAATAAACACGTTCATTGTTACTGTCATACACAATTTCAAAAATTTGTATTCCTGTTGCAGGTTAACATTAAACACACATTTTCTTTTGCCCATTGCTAAACGATGAGACAAAAAACGAATAGAGATAAAATGATCAAAAATATGTAGATGAGTTACTTCACACATGAAAACAACATATACACATTGCCCCTGTTGTATTGCCAAATGATTAAGTAAAAAGTTGTGATGAGACCAGCAGCCACACCTGCGCCAAAACTGATGTCAGCGCTTGCTCCAAGGTCGGCTGAGAGATGCATGACTGTAAAAGAATGTTTAAAAACGTGATGTTGAACATATAGGCCTAAAATTAAAAAAAATCCTTGCCAGTCATAAAATTCTCAAACCCCTAGACAGCACTAAAAAACTAGGACTAAAAACCAGGGCTAATCCCAAATGTATGGTAAACCTGGATTTTGGACTTTGTATTTTCTTTGTTTGTGTGTGTAATGTTTGGGCATTCCAATGCTCCCGGTTGCATGTTATCTTCTAATTGGCAGCCCACAGTATGCGAATGCTGCCTTCTCTGAACTCTGGTAAAAAAACAACTCTCCTTTCCTTAAAAACATTTCTTAAAAGACCTTTCATGACTGACTATCAAGGGGTCATCTGTGATGGGACTAGGTCCCAAGTTACAACTCTATATGTGATCTGGTGAGGTATGATTTGATGATAAATGAAGATGTGAAGTTTGTTTAGATTCAGTTCACCAGACAAATTTCTCTTATTTGTTCTGGATATATCCAGGTGCACCTCATAGAGGTTCAATCCGACTATTGTTAAAGTTGTTATTTTGGAGATGAAAGTCACAAAGTCTGATCCTAAACATTACACCTATGACAGTTTTAATATTAAAAAAAAATGTATTTTAAATTTTAAAATTATTTATATTTTTATCATAAGCATTAAGAATCCCTTATGTCATTTTTATCTTGTTTATTTATTCTGCTTCAATAAAAATGTAGTTTCTGTACAGTGAAATTTTACAGTACTGAATTATTTGTATTCCCAACAAAAGTAAGAATTTTTTTTACTTTTATTATTATTCCCTTTCACCCATATACCCTGCTGCCTCCTTACAAATGTGTCCATAAATCTAGAACTAAGATAAATACAATAGAACAGACTTCAGCTTTATTATTCAAAATATTTCATGTTTAATAATATGAATATTTAACCTAATGATTATGATTCATATTTAAACTAAAATCTTCACTCTTAACAATAAAGAATAAACATACTGTGGTGGCACATGATATAAAAATATTTGACATAAACATGATAAACTAATACAGTAATTTAAAATTTTTATGTCTCTCTTGCAATAATTTTTATTATTATTAACAAAAGTTTTTTCTAATCATAAATTATTTTTAATTTTAATAATAAATCCATTTATACAAAAATAATTTTTAAATTCAAATTTTTTCAACTTCAAAATTTTTTCCAAATTTTATCAGAAACTTAAACAATTATAAAATATATGTGTGTACATATGTAATTAAAGCTGACTATAATTTATTAACTGAAGAAAAATGTGTATAATATCAGTGAAGTGATATAAATCTATACATATTTGTTCATTTAGGAAGATGTAGTTTTAATTAAAATGAATGAAAAATTTTTAACAGTGTGTTTCAATATTGATTTATTTATAGAATCTATTTTTTAGATTTTTTTCTATGCTTCAGAACATTCCATACATAATTGAGTCATTTACTTAAGTAAATTTACAAAATTATGTGTTTGCTGGCATGATTGTTTGGAATTTACACTTTAATTTAGCACAAATTGAGTTTTTGTGTAAAATAATCACTAGAATATTCTTCTCTTTTGCCAGCGTTGCATAGTCCTTGAATAAATGAAAGAGCTTACATGGAAGGGAGGGTTCAACTCTTCAGCTCTGTAAGAACACACTGTCTTATAGGGTGGTCTGTTATAGGATGTTCTTCTGCATTTACCTTTGCATAATGATTGTTGATGTTAAAAATTACAAATTTCTTTTTTTTTACCCTTCTAATGTACCCTAACTAATGTATTTCCATTAGAAAAAAAAATCATTAAAATTAGTGAAATTTTTCAGATGGTATGTTTCTGGCTCATTAGATTTTGTAGCTTACAGGTGATTCTTATTATGACAAAGTCCTTTAAATTTTTAATTATTATGATAAATTAAACTGCTATTTCTGAATAAAATAATCATCAACAACTTAAACAAACATATTTATTTAAACATCATAACTGATGTGTTCTGTCAAACTTTATTTGGTCTGTATGACAACATTCTCTATAAGTTTGAATTTTAAGATGTAATCTCTATTTAGAACATTCCATTAATATTCTCTGAAAGGTAATCTTTTAAGCTGAAAAGTGAGGGAGTAACTTTCCAAACCATATAATAGTACATAATTAAACAGTACTATTTAATTTAAAATTGGTATATTCTCAGTACCATTTTCAGAACCGGTAGAAATATTTGATATATTGTTAATGAAAAGCCAAATTTTGTTAAGTTTGTAATATCAAAATTCTCTTAAACCGTACTTAATGTATTTATATTAAACCATATTTAATGTACAAAAAATCTATTAATTTTTTTTTTTTACAGTACAAAATTCAAACAGTTTCTAAAAAGAATGTTCTGCGATACAATTTAAATTTCATCGTATTGCACGAATACTCGAATTTAAAAAATTAACGTAAACTTCAAATTTATTTGAATTCCTAATTCATAATTATTTCTATTCAAAATGAAGTCGGTTTTGTTTTTGTAAGAATTTAATATTTGCTATTTTCACAGCTTAACTTCTTTAGCAAAATAATTTACAGTTTTTTTCAGGAGAAAGTTTTACATTGGGTCAGTTCTAACTGCAGCCTTGGGTGAGGAATGGACTTACAAACCTACAGCTCCTTTAATCAAAATTTCAATACAAGGTTATACACTCCGGAAAAATAATAGTTACAAATTAATTATAAAATTAAAAAATTTTGTCAGTTTACCAAGATAAGGTGTAATATTGATTTTGTTTAGACAAATAAAAATTTTAGCATATAAATACATGTATAAATGTGTGTTTATTTTATTTATTGTTCTTTTATTTTAGGAAATGTTTAAACAAGATTAAAATTCTTAACATCAAATAGTTAATTATGTAATATATAACGTGATATGAAATAAAATTTCATATATATATTAATAAAAGAAAACTATTGTCTCTTTATATTTATAACACGTTACTGTCCGTATAAAAATGGTGGATAAGACTGCTTATGCATCATCTTGTTAATAAAACTTTCAGATCGATGAAACGGGTACAAATTAATTACGGTTCAATATATTTCCAAAATGTGAAGCATTCTACGCCTCCTATTAAACCAATTTTAAGAGAAAGGTATCACCCGACCACGTTTTAAACAGGATCTTCGGATACTTCTCAGAATTCGTTTGTGGGAACCGGTCAAGTGCTACAATCTGCGTCTAGTAGTCAAGATCAAATAATACTATCTTCGGATGAGGCTCGCAATTCCTTCGAAGGAGCAGAAGTTCATCAGTCCGGATCTATGGGACAAACATATTGTACAAACCGGAGTTTCTCAAGACATCAGTAGCGATTTATTACCACATTTACAAAACGGTTATGATTTTGGTACCCGGGATACCAGCAACCGCTTCCCTTCATCACGGAAGCTCCGCTGACCGGTAAACAGCAAGATATCGCGTTTGGATATTAATATATGGGATGAAAACTTTGGTACACCGTTATACTTCAGTAAATATTTTGTGTTGTACGTGGGTGCTTTAATAATAAAAGCTGTGGGTAGGCACAAGGTCAATTTTCCTCAAAATTTGACATCGGTTATTATCCACTAAACAATCAGATAATTTACTAACTGCAATCTTTAATACTGCTTCATTAATTTTTTTTAATATACATTAATCTATGAATTAATTTAGATACATGACCGTCTATGATTTTGTTACAAAACATTTAACTCCTAAGTAGAATTTAATTTCATACAAGAATGATAAGTAAACATTTTTCAATGTACTTATTATTGTTAATAATAACACATTTTTGTATTAGTAATCACTATAAACATAGATCAGCAAAAAACTAAGGAAATATACGATTTTTTTTTCAGTTTATTAAAATTGATGGTCTTAAGAAAAATGAAAAAATGCTAAATAATTTTATTGTATACATCCATAACTATTTTCTATATCCTTTTTAAAAAGCTATAATTCATGTTTTATTTCTTTTAGAATTATACTTACAGGATATTGGACTGAAATATATATTCTCAGTTTAAATATATAAAATTAATTATAACAGTAATAAATTTATCAATAATTAATAGTTCTTGTATGCCGATTTTAAAATCATTTTACATCGATTTGATAATACGGTCTATTTAATGAACCTAACTTTACAAGTTTTTAAAAATTTCTTTCCTACTTCTGGTAACAATAATTAATTATTAAATATTATGTAACAGTACTAGATCAAAAACACCAATATGTTAGTCTGTTTAATATGCACACTCAGTTTAACCCTGAGAACAAAATATATAAACAAAAGCTTTATGGGAATTCATTGTAGTACAACCGTAATTATTCTCATTTCTTTATCGTAATACGACTGTGAAATAAGATAGACGGGTTAAGTAAAATAAAGTTATTTATATTTTATAATGAATGATCACTGACCACATAGAATAAGACGACTGTACGCTGGTAAATCCTAACAACTGTATTAATATACTGTTACTACATATATGCCTAATTTAATATCGGCGGACGAACACGGTATAGCAACTCGGATGTGAGCTGGTGCACAGTATACGGACGCGCTGATACAAGCATCACTACCACCGAGCAGATGACCGCGCAGTTCCTCGATAGCGGCGCTGTGGCCCCACCACTCTCAGGCTCCAATAAAAGAGCGTGTACGAGAGTGAATTTTCAATTCATCGTCGACCACTCTCTGGAGAAGACCAAGAAGAAAAAGGTGGAAGAAGACAGAAGAAGTTCCCTGGCCGGCTCAACGTGGGGCCTCCCGGTGGATGCCAACATCCCCGCCGGAGCAGGAGGCCTGGGCAGACTGCCGAGGGAGCCGCTAGACGAGGAGGCTACCATCCCGCTCCAGCTCGCCGGGCTTCAATCGCCCTGGTCGGCGGACTCAGCAGCAGGAGCCGGCCCAGCGTGGGATCGCTCGGAGAGAAACGCCTCAGCCGCGCCGGCGAAGGACGACCGACGCCGACCCGACACTGCGGGGCTCTGGGGACCACCACTGCCACGCTGTAGTGGGGACCCAACTGCCGCTGAGAGGAAGCTCGGTCTGATTTCAATGAACGAGCCGCAACCCCCGACTTCGCCGGAGACCAGCTTCCGGACCCAACATCTCAGAGCTAACGCAAAAACGGCCCTTCTCAGGGCTACCATAAGGTTAGTAATTACGACAAGCTGTCGAAACCAATTGACGACAAAAACGGCCCTTTTCAGAGCTACCATAAAGTTAGTAAGACCCACGTGCCGTCGAACCCATTCGGCGTCAACACAACAAACACCCACAGTGAAATTTGTCTCTGAAAAACGTTGAAGTTTCTCGAAAAAAATTTCCAAATGTCTTTTATTCAACTGGTGGTCGGTACTTAATCGTGGTTCTGAGTGACTCTTTTCTAAATTACTATCATCGGCTTCCTTGATTTCCTGTCCTTTATTCATTTCACTAAATTTAGTAAACGTCTTTCTCCTCCTCCCACTACTTTTACATTTTTTGTCCTTATCTCTTTAGTAACTATTCTTCATAATTACTCTTTTCTTTGCTCCATCCTGTAATTCTGTCTTCTCTTGTAGAATCAGGCTTAACTTTAGGATTCTTGCTAAACAATTTGATAAACTACTTTCAACTTTACAAGCGGTTTAAAAAAAAGAAAAAAAACTGCGGAATCTTTTTTCTTTACAATGGATTTCTATTCTCTGAAGTGGATATGCTTTCTTCAAAAATTTAATTAAAAAATATCCTATTTTAAAAGAAGTAAAATGAAGCTCCCTGGATAACTTGATGAAATTCATAAAATTCTACGGAAATTACATTTCTTTTTTCTAGTGCACAATAACGTAAAATTAAATGAAATAAAACTCATTTTATTCATTTTCAAAAAGAAATCTTTACATATTCCATTCCACTATTTCATAATTTTACAGAAAAAATATGAACTCTTCCGTTTAAGTAAATTCAGGTTTATGTATTTTCAATATGTTTTAGCTTTTTCGAATGTAATCTAAAATATCTATCATTTTTATTGCCATTAATTAATATACTTCCATTAATTTTGCTTAATATTGCATAAAGCAAAAGGAATGAAAAAGTTTTCTGTTCACCATAACTAGCGATGTTTTCTGTTTTTCGAACCAGTTTTCTGTTTTTCGTTACTAACTTTTATTCGAGCCACATTGATTAACATAATTTTTGCTATTTAATGAAATCGATTTTCGAATTTCAGCTTCAAGTATGATTTTCACGTTTTCTAAAAAATAAAATGTTCATTTGTAAACTTAATCTTAATAAACTCCTCTTTCCTGGTTATAAGTGTTCTTTCCTGGCAGTAAGTTTCGATGCAAATAACTGAAAAGAAATAGATTACCATAATATATATTAAATTAACGAAATTAAAATGTATCAGAATTTAAAAAAAAAAATACAACAGCAGCGATGAATGCTTACATTTTCAGTTAGATTATACTATAAATTAATTTTTTTCAAAATAGTTTTTTCTTTTTTTTAAATGTATAGTACACGTGCTTATTTGCTTAAATCGTTTTAAATTAGTAATCTCAACTGTAATCACTTAAATATTTAAAAATAAAATCAGTTCTATATCCTTTTCTACACATATTAATAGGTTTAAAATATTTCAGAAATGAAAATATGTACAAATTATTATTTGTGTACGAATGATTTGTGCAGTAGATTTTACAAAACGCCGCGTAGAAGTAGTTCAACATCAATTAGCACCAGTAAGAAAAACATTGACAATAATGTGTGAGCAGTAGGTTGAACTAGCGGTTTCTGAAATGAACTTCTCTCTTCTAAAACTGTTTAAAACCAAACGGCCATGCTGTTACTTTATTTTATTTGTTACTTATTATATTTATCCAACGTAACTTCCATTCAGATTAATATGAGTGAAGAATTACTGAAAAGGACATTCACTAAAAAAACCGGCGATAATGCGGGAAAAAATGTTTCATTTACTTCTCCACCACAAATTTCTGACACAAATCATCAAGTTCATGAAAGGTAAAAAAAAATTAATATAAAAGTTATAAAATTATAGTGTAGATTATTATCAGTACACAACATTAAACCTTTATAATACAATAATTGTATAAAAGTAATAGGATTATACATGAACTGAATATAAAAATAGCTGTTCAACGTCGACAATTGAGTTTAACATTTATCATAAAAAGTGTTTAGAAAAAATTAAAATTTATCAGCCAATCATATATAAATTCACTTTAAAAAATTTTTCATAATTTTATATTTAATAATTACCATATTTAAGCGGTTATTTACAATATGAGAACTCCGTTCAAATACTTTCAATTAGCGATTCCCAACGATTATTATTTTAACATACTGCGTTTTGTTTGTCGGAGAGGATATAGGGGACAAATAGAATTAATAACAATAAAAAATTTGTTTGAAGATAGATAAAATGTAAACTTAAACTGAAGTTAAAACTAATTAAAAACAATTTCCCTCGATAGGAATGAACAAAGGTCATACTCTCAAGAACTAAAATAAAAAAAAAAACGAAATAAAACTACAAACGATAATACGACGTATCTACACAACATAATTCTATCTACCCCTATTTTTTAATAATTAAACTCAGAATTAACATACTTTTAACTGGATTCTATACATAATCAATCAGTTTTAACCCACTTTTCACATTATATTATAGTCCTATGAACAATGTACACTGTAATTCACACTGAATCTAACCACCTCTCTTGAGATTGTTTCATTTTTATAATAGTAACATTACATTTTATAGCTCCAGTTTGTTCACTAACATGAACAGTGACAAAATAAAGCAGAAATATCATAAGAAAAAAGACAGAGACAGTAATATAATATATCTACAGTGCATACTTATATGTACACTTTATTTCTTTAATAATAATAATAAAACATATTTTTTTGAATGATAAAATACAAATAGAAAAAATACAAAGAAAATTCAGCTGGCTAAACACACATGGATAATGCCTGTTTGGGGAGGTTGAGTTTTCTATAAAGTATTATAAATGAGCTGCACAATAACATCGCACTCCAAAACCGTTTCAAACACAAATAAACACGAACAAAATCTTAAAATTATACAAAAAAGAAAAACAATCTTACTAAAAATTATAGGAGAATAATCAAATAATAATTTATAGTATTACTGAATCGAGTAAAATTATTAATAAAATATTAAACAATTATCAATAAAGTATACATTTAACCCACCGGGTTGGTCTATTGGTAAACTCGTTGTCGTAAATCAGCTGATTTCGAAGACGACAGTTCTCAGGTTCAAATCCTAATAGAGGTATTTGCTTTTATTAGGATTTGAATACCAGATCGTGGATAATGGTGTTGGTGGTTGGGTTTCAATTGATCACACGTCTCAAGAATGGTAGCCCTCTCTCTTTTTTCCTGTTTAGCCTCTGGTAACTACCGTTTAGATAATTCTTTAGAGGATGAATGAGGATGATATGTATGAGTGTAAATGAAGTGTAGTCTTGTACATTCTCAATTCGACCATTCCTGAGATGTGTGGTTAATTGAAACCCAACCACCAAAGAACACCGGTATCCACGATCTAGTATTCAAATCCGTGTAAAAATAACTGGCTTTACTAGGACTTGAATGCTGTAACTCTCGACTTTCCAAATCAGCTGATTTGGGAAGACGCGTTAACCACTAGACCAACCCGATGGGTTAAGAATGGTAGGCCTGAGTCTGTTCAAGTCTACACGTTTACCGGTACAGTTACATTACACTGACAAGTCGCTAATGACTGATTGCTGAAGCGACTATAAATAAAGATGTTAAAAAAATATATATGTATACATTTAAGCAAAACGTTACAATTTCTTTTAAATTTTTAATTAAAAAAAAAAAATACATGAAAATAATGTAAGAGCATTATCAAACTACTAACATGACTACAAATACAAATGAAATAACTTCTGAAGTGATGGATACCTTATTCTATGAGAAACAAATTTTGAATTTCTGAGTAAACCAATAAGGTAAAAAAGGAAGAAAAAAGTCCCTGTTAAGATAAAAAAAAAACACGTGGTCAATTATGACTATTTTCACTAAGTTTTGCATATTATAAGTAAAAATGTAGATTTAAGTAATGCATTACAGACCATTTAAGATTTTAAATTTATTACCAATAGATTTTAAATATAAATATATACATAACCATAAATAACAAAATAAAATAAAAATAGTAATATATATCGAAACAAACATATTTTTAAATTGTAAAATAATTCAACAGAAATATAAGTATAACAACAAAATGACTTTAAACACAATGAAACGAATACCGATGATAAATCTTGTCAGCTGAAACAACATGAGAACTTGATAAGGGCCTGAGAATTTTGTAAGATATGGAAAAAGTACTTAATTATATATGCGCAATAATCAACAAAAATTATAATAATAACCTTAATAAAATTAAAAAATATGGGTTTCTTAATAATTAAATTCTTGAACGAGCGAGAATATGTATTTCCATGCAGCCTTCCAGTAGAGGTTCAAATTTTTCAATTTTTTCCATTCAAGTACTTTTTTAGCTCATCTAAGGGTAAAGTTTTTTTTCCAAGGTATTTAAAATCAGAATTTAATAGGAACTTTTCCCAATCCCTTTCTCGGGGATCTACTCGATCTGACTCCCAAATAGGATTATGTGCATTAAAGTCATCTACTAGTATATGGGTGGGGGAAGCTGAGCAATTAATCGTGTTATCGTGCAATTAATCATCCTTCTTCCGATCAAAATTCGGCAAGTATATATGCTGCAATAGTGATCTGCAGCAAAAGCTTCATTCTTATTGCGACGCTTGCAGATTTGTGTTTATTTCAACCGCTTCGGTGGAAGCTCTATTCGACGGTTATATGGCTATTCCACCTTTAACTCTTAAAATTTAGCGGTTGATCTCACTGATAAATGTTATATTTTCTTAAATGGAAACTTTCATCTCGGCGGAAGTGTGTTTTTTGCAGACATACACAAATCGGGTCTACATCGTGTACCAAGCGTTGGAGCTCATGAATTTTTGCCAATACCTATGTGGTTTTAGGTATTCTCTGTGGTTTTGAGACCACCTCAGATATATAAGGCTTGGGAGCCCACATAGGGAGCTCCGAAGCAATCTCTTTCTTCACAGGCTCGACTGATAAATTTTGCAGACGAATCTGAATTTCTGCTTTATCTGTCTTTCTCTGATAAGATGCGGTTTTATTCTTCGATGTCGTATTTTGTGTCGGCTGTATCTTAATAAATGGTTTTACGATTTCCTTTTGAGCGAGAGACTTCATTCTGTTATCGATTATTCTTTCTATCATAGCCGCCAGCGTAGGAGTAAGCTTGCCAAGGAGTTGTTCCGGATCAACAGCTGTTGGAGCAGGAACCAGCTTACGGTTATTTACGATCTTCGCTTCGAAGTAGCTATCCTTTTGCAGGGTTTAACTTATAAAAATGTCAGCAGTTACCTTGTCTTTGTAAACAGGATAGTTTCTTAATCGGCACGAATCCAGTTCTTGGCGGTTTACTCAGGCAGGAGGATCCTAGCACGGTACTCCTTCTTGAATTTGTTCACCACACACGCGTATTTGCGGTCTCTTACATCGCGCCGCTGTGTGGCCAAATCGCCAACACCTGAAGCATCTTGTGGGTTGCGGCACAAAAGCCCGCACATCCAGACGGTGTATCCCTGCGCGTACTTTCTCCGGCAGGGTCGGCCTGTTAAAGGTAAGGATATAAAAGGCAGAAGGTAGGATTTTGCCGTTCCTTGTCACGTTCATCCTTTGGCATTCTATCGATCCTTGCGGTGACAACTCCTCCATAATTTCTTGTTCGGTATGATTAAAAAGATATCGACAGACTACAATACCCTTTGATATGGGGTGCTGTGAGGATCAATTTGTACAGTAAACTCGCCTATGTTCTTGAGCCCAAGGATCTCCTGCGATCGGATGTCATTTGTCCTCCCGACGTATAGACCGCTGTAGGTTTTTTGAATTTCCTTTGCAGGACCTCCAGTGCGATTACTTATTTCACGAGCGATAGGACTTATCCTTGCAAAATTACCATTTTCTCTCGTGACGACCAGATACTTTGGTTTGGGAGAATTTCTCTTGAAAACAGCTTTCTGTAAACTCTTCACGTCATTTCTAATTCTTCGAGTTTCAAAACTCTTTTTAGGTTTCGCCTCAGGCAAAACGGCTGGTTCAAGACGAGGGTATTTCCGTGAATTCTCTGCCACGTTTAGTGTTTGTTCAACATGCACGATATTAATTCTCTTCTGCATGAAAGCTAGCCGCCGGCGTACACCCCCACTCTAGGGTTCCTGAATCTGGAGCTTTAGTGAAACCGGCACATGTCCTGGCAGAGAGCGGCTGGGCAATCTCTGCACTGACTCCTAGCCCCTACACACCGAAGCTTTCAGGGCTCCCATGCACCGACATATATGAGCACGTTATTTACATGCTTTCCATCGCGGAATGCGATGGAAGGCGATGGAGGGGAAGGGAGATGGTGTGAATCCATTGTCAAATCGTTTTAAAATTTTCGTATCTGAAGGAGCCCGAAAAGACCAGTCCTTGTAAAATAACCTCTAGATGAAATTAGCTCTAAGAAAAGTTCCATTTTCGAGGAAAACACTCGGAGCCCCGTTAGCCAGCTTTACGTATAATACTTATGTACAACTGTTTCCGCCCTGGACGTGGAACGTAGATATAATGTCGTGAACGTGGGGATTATCTACCTCAGGGCAGTCAATTATTAAAATCATTTAAAGCTAACTTCGCCACCGATATTTTTATTTAAAGTGGTCAGTCAAAGATGATGCTGAAATTAAATTTATTCGTATGTACTTGTAATGATTAACAACCGTTGTCTCTTCATTATTAAACCACCATTTTTTGAATTTATTCGATCTACCACCATTCTCTGAACACAACCATCTTCGATTTATTCAAGTTACAAGTAGATTTCATTTTAATAATATTCTAAATAAGTGTCTAAATCGTTAATTAATAATGCAAGTAGGACTCAAAGCAGGGGTGTTTGTTGAGAAAACGTCACATACATTAAACAATACTTGCTTACTCCATCCCCTGGCAGTTGGGCACAGATGTTTTTTGAGTATTTTTATCATTTTGGACGATAAGCCTAATTCTGTTAATTTGTAAAAAGTGCGTGACATCCAGTCGGTCAAATATAGCTGAGAAATCTTCTGCCTAACAGTAACTTGATAATACTCATCAGACTGAAGACGTGATCAGTAGTAGAATGTGTTTTACAAACCCAGCTTGGAACTCTTTCAAAACTTCATTTCGATAGCCCCAGTCCTCAAGTATATCTAACAGAAAACCAGTAAATATCTCCTCAATAATTAAAGAATGATATTCCCTAAGCCCTAAAGATAATAACTGATTATAAATTTCTAACAATTCTTCTTTGAAATTATCAGGGGCATATTTTAAAACTCGTACGAAATTCTATCGGTCGCAGAAGCCTTTTCATTTTTAGCCTTTGCAAAAATATTATCCAAGTCTTGCTTCACAAAGTGTACATCGATTTTTCATCTTCAATAACTGGTTCTAAAAAACTAATCCACCAGAGGTGATAACACGATTTACTAACTGTTTATAGTGTCGTATCCAAGTCTTCCATATATTAGAGTCCGATAAAAATTGTTTATTTTCAAATGTCGCACCAACGACTAGAAATCTTTAGTATTTTTAACTGCCTTAAAATCATCAATACTTACTCCAATATTTATTTTTCTTCACCGCATACAGTTGTTTGTATTTACTTTTAGTCTCCAAAAATTGATCCTTAATAACATTTAAATTAGCGTTTCTATACATCTTCTACAGTCTAAAACTCCTACATCAGGAGTAGAGTGGAGCAAACCACTCTTGCCGGTTGCAGGTAATATATTATTACAATTAAAATATTTTTCGGAAGATGCATAATCATAAATTACACTAAGCAGGTAATTTAAGTCCTCATCTTCATCAATATTCCAACCCTGATGATGCGCAACAGATGCCCTCATGTTCTTGATTTGGCTTTATTTTTTGAACACCACTTTAATTTGAGAAGTACCGGCTACAACACAAGGGGTCTTATAATTCGATTCTGTTAATTTAAACTTCAACTTAAACGGTAAGTGATCTGAGAATATTTCAGGGTACACTTCAAATGAAACAACAATTGACAGTACATAAAAGGATAAAATCTATTACAAATGATACCTGAGAGCTAATAAAAGAGTACTCGCCTTGATCATCTCCTACCATCCGTCCATTCAGAAAGCATAAAATAAACTCATAAAAAAAAGGACAACAAAGCTTTTCCATTGGCATTTCGAACCTTATCTTAGAATTCTAATTAAGCTTCTTCTAGCGATGAATACTACAGACAATTTCCTTCAGGATGACCTATTTATTCCCAACTTTAATGGAAAAGTCGTCCAGTAATAAAGAACATTCGATCCTTCATAATTTAATGCTACATCATATAATGAAGATTCTAATCTTCAGACCATTTACTGCAATTTAAGTATATAGAATTAGGTAACTAACTTACGTGAGAGTGTAGATTCAATTTTATAATACCATCAATTATTGTCAGTCTTGCCAAACGTAACGATTCTATCGTTATTTTTTACTTTTCTATTACAGTAAATATTGCCTCCATTTGACCGTCCGAACAACGAAGTCTTAACAGATAGACGCCAAATTATTTCGTAATGTGGAAATTTATTTTTGAATTTTGAAATGTCTGCTTAATCAGAAACTAAAGTTTCAAAAAAAAATCATGCTTAGTTAAAAGTTTATAAATTGTGATTTTTCGCAAGATTAAAAGAAATAATACGTATATAATAGAAAATACTGATATTTTTTGTATCAACGATCATCATTAAATTCAGTCTTAGGGGGTAGATAACCTGCTGGAAGAAGCTGAATTCTTTCAGAACGAAAAAGTCGGCAATACTCGCCACCAGTACCTTTTGTTTTATTGGAAATTCTTTCACTTTTCCGAGGATTTTTCCCCTCTTCATATCGAATTTCATAAACATGTTCATCAAAGCTATTAACACATAGACCACTGTGATGATAGAATTTCCGGTCTATCACGAGAAATTGTTTTCTAATAGATTCAATATGACCTGATTTTTGTAAGGATTCCTTTTCAAGCAAAGCTTCGAACGATTCCCGTTGCTTGGTCGAGATCCGCGGATACAAATATTTTATTCCCTCTGAGCCTTACACAGTTCTTGATAAGTGCAACTTTCTTTAAATTGGATATAAGGCCCAGTAAAACGACGCGATTTTTACCAGGTACAGCACCCAATCTTCGCACAAAACTAATTTCAGAATCTCGAAAGTTGACCGCCATAACCCTATTACACAAATCCAAAATTGTCTCCTTAAGCTTCCCAATATCTTCATCCTCATTTTTGTAAAATATTAAATTGTTTTCCATCCTTAATGAGTCAATCAGTTTATTTTGTTTTGATAGTTGTAACCGAAGACTTTAATTTTCCCTACTTAAATCGTCTATCCTTTTATTTAGCTCCTGTAGTAGAGAGGCATTATTTAAAGAAGCGATCTCCTACTTAATCACCTACAGTTTATTCGCGTTGATTTCTTCTTTTAATTTATCTAGTAATAGTGAAAACTGTGCAAGGATACACTGACATTTTACAGTATGATAATGAACAAGTTGTACAGAGAGAAAATAAATAATAATAAACAATGATAAAGATTGGTATAGTATTAAAAAGTAATTTATGATAAATAAAGTTATTGAATATCGCAAAGGTAGAATCTCAAAACAGAGCAATAGAATTTTATAATACTGCAAATGAATCACAAAAATAATCAGTTTATCACGAACAACCAGTTATGCAGAGACGCCAAGAAAAGTAAATAAACATTAACGCAAAGAATAAACAACAGTTCTGTTTAGCCTCCAGGAATCACCGTCAGGTATTACTTCAGAAGATGAATCAGGATTATATGTATGAGTGTAAGTGTAGTCTTATACAGTCTCAGGTCGATCATTTCCGAGATGTGTGGTTAATTGAAACTCAACCAACAAAGAACACGGTTGAATACTAGATCTACGATCTAGTATTCAAATCCATATAAAAATAACTGCCTTTACTAGAATTTTAACGTTGTAACTCTCGACTTCGAAATAGCTGATTTGCGTAGACGTGCTTACCACTAGACCAGCCCGCAGGGTCTGCACTTCTGTTACTACATGTCAGCTACACGCACTAAACGTCATAGCTAGTTTATATCAGTACCAACTGCATACAAAATGCGTATTAATGATTCTCAATAGCTAAAAAAACCAAAAAATTTGAATTTTTATTAAAATACAAGTTATCTGACTCAGTTACGTCTTATAAACAAGGAAAACAAAGAATTTACCTCATTGTAACAAAAAACAACTAAGAAAATCACTTATGTACAGTCAAAAACCACAAAAAAATTACGGAGCGATCTAGTCACGTCGTTACCTATCCGATTTAACTCAACTCATTTCTGAAATATCTGAACTGGTAAATTACTATTTTCCATACCTTACTGCGTTCCGCGAATTACAAATTAGTTTCCCAGTTTTCGCTGGGTAAAATATTTACAATTCTTTCTTCCTAAGAATATCACAATAAAACCATACTTCTCTAATACATTGTCTCTTTTATATTGCAAATAGAGCATAACCTTGCCCTTTCCGCGCTAACAATTTGTCAATAAGTTATTATGAAATGACTGCCCAGTTGCAAGAACAATTCCAACAACAATTTGTCGGATTTTTATACGATATAAACGTTCATCCCATTCATCAGCGAAAAAATTCTACCTTCGTTTATTATTATTATTATTCCATTATTTAGTGATCGTAACGCACTTACCGCGCTTTCTTGGCCCATTTACCTCTCTTGAAAATTCTTAAACTACCTGCAAATTATTAATCTGCCTTGGACAACATTATACTGCGTCTAAATCAAAATCATACTCCTAATAAAAACATAAACGAACCAACGTTTTTCTCAAGAATTAAATTAGTTACGCTATAACTAACTGTTAAATTATACATTTAATAATTTAATAGTTCAATTATTAAATTAACATATTTCATTAAAGTACTTAATTTAAAACGTTTAACTACGTTAAAGTCGAAGTTTTTTCCGTCTATTTACATTACTGGGAAATCTGATCTCCATCATTTCTTAAATTTCAATAATTATTAAAATGTAATCCTGTAGTATATAGAGTATCTGGGATAACAGATACTCTGTGGAAACCAAAAACATTACCTTTACGCAAAGCGCGCAAGGTTCACCAGTTCTTCAATGTACCTAAGCTTGACCATCATACCTTATTACAGCCATAGACACTGAACGAAATATTTCTCATTTGCTTGATATAGAGATACGTTAAAACATACAGGAATATGTTTTTTGAAAAGTTTTCAAATGTTGTAGTAGTTACTGCGAATGTAACCGACACCTGTTCTTTACTAATAAGAAGCTAGCGATAATGAAACTGTTGAAATTATTCCTAAATAATTTTGCCTTAAGGAATGATTATTTCTAAATAATAGCTCCTTATCTAATTTCCAAAAAAAATATTCACATTTAGTTAATGACTTTAGAGCTTATTTCATTTTTAAAAACGATTTTTAGAAACGAAATCTGAGAAATTTATGTAATTTCATGATCAGCTCATGGCCCACTTACATAAATACAAAAAATAAATGCATACTCCATCAATTAAGAAATGATCACTGATAGTTATGAATATGTTAAGAAGTTGCTACTGTTGGCCAAATATTGCTGATAAATATAAATATAAAAACTAAACTGACTAAAATCACATTTTTGTTAGAAAGGGTTTTACAATAAAGAATGTAAAATAAAGAATGTAATTATTGAGAATTTGTCATGTGGTATTCGACTTAAAAGAGGCCCTGTTACTTAGTTTAGTTTATAAATAATAATTTATTAGCAAACACTTACATAATTATTTACAGAAGATGTTGAAAATGACTTCTATCCACTTCTATACTTGTTAACACATTTGACCATGTTCCTGGCTACTATTGTAAACTATACCCTACCTATTTCCTGGATGGCATTGGTAATGTTTGTCTTCAATTCTTGCAGGGTGTATGGATTGCTCCTATAAACAACTTCTTTTAAGTAACCCCACAGAAACAAATCTGGACAAGTCAGATCAGGGTTCTTGGTGGCAACAATCCTTTAGAAATGATTCTTCCAGCAAAAAATCCTGCTATATGGCATGTTCCTGTTGCAACCAGCAGTCATGCTCATTCTCTAACAGAAGGCTATGAACTATTGGTTAATTTCTTCCATAGCATCCATAGTTTTTTAAAAAAAAAGGATCTTATTATTTGTCTTCTTGAAACCATACACCATATGCCTATTTTTTGTTGGTGTAGGGGAGATTGAAAGAAAATGTGTGGGTTTTCAGTACCGCAGGTCCAGTAGTTCTGCCTATTAACAAACCCATCACTGCAAAACCACATTTCATCTGTGAAAAGCACATATTAATGTTGCCTCTAATTAAGTTCTTAAACCGCTGAGAGTAGTGAACCCTTTTAGTACAATCAACATTAGTTAGCTCATGGAAAATCTGCATTTGATACAGATAACATTTCATCATACTCCTTGCTGCAATATGGGCTGAACCTAGTGAAATGTTCTTTTCCCCTTATGTCTGCAAAGATTTATGAGGAGACCTTGTAACTGCCGCTTTAATGTACTGTATGACCTGTGTTGTTAAAACTGATCTGTACCATACACATTTCTGGTTTAACACCGAACATGTTTCATGAAATTTTTTAACTAACTTCTGAATAACATATTCACTGGTGCTTCCTAAATAAGTTGTCTTTAAATGATTAAGTCTCTAATAAGTTTCCATCACAAATACTCATTCGTTAACAGTTAACTGTTTTTTAACAAACAACAAAACACAATTATGAAATCTTGTTCAAAAGCCAATGATTGACACATACTGGGTATACTCAAATGTGAAGGCAATAAACAGTCCTCCCCACTTCAGCTCCAGTTGTACCAACATATTCCATATTATTTTATACATCTCAACCAATATATGCATTTTAACAAAAATATGCATTTAGTATAAACCAACTACTGAATGATGGAACTTCTTTTAATTTGAACACCCAGTATAAGTAAGGTTCTTCTACTGGTCTTGAATAATTCCATCTTAATAAAATAAAGATATTTACTGTTATTTAAAATGACATTTTATTGATTGGAAAAAAATGCATTTGTTTGGAATTTATTTTTTATTGAGAATGATAATCTGATAATAATTAAGACTGATAACATTAATGCAATTAATCCACCTTCTTTTCTTGGAATAGACAATAATACTGGTTATGCAAATAGGGAATATCATTCTGGTTAAATATGTGTGTAGTTATGCTTAGTGGAGTTGTGGGGTGAAATTTTCAGTGTTAAAGGATTTTATTTGCGGATTATTATAAACTTATTAAGGTAATTGTTATTTTAACATCTTTAATAGTAAAGTACGGATGAAATGAAATTTTATCAGTGTTATTCTTTGTTCCATTTGGGTCTGAACATCCTACTTCATAAAATAAAATTTGGTGTGGAATAATTATTACTGTTAAAATAAATATGAACATTGTAATATTTTTTTTTGTTAACTGAGAGCCTAAAATTTGAAGGCATAAGCTACTAAAACCTTTTAATACCAATTTGTTTATTACTTTTCTTTTAACTATATAACACATTTATAATAATTTATAACACATTTTAAATAAATGGATAAATAAAAGATTCTATATACTGAGTTTCATGTTTGCACCTAAAGCCAAAATTTGTTTTGAAAAAGAATAGTTTGAATATCAGAATATTTATTTTTACCAACTAGAAGGTTGGGAGCAAGGGAAGCTTAAGTTCCCAGATGTCATTAAATTTCTTGCTTCTCATTAAATATGTTCTTTAAAAAAGGCTTAACTATTAGAATATTTTATTTGTGGGAAGCTAGCAGGTTCTAAGGTGTTTGGGAGTTCTTAAATATATTCAGTTTTTTTTGGCCTCCACAAAACGCAGAATATTTTATTTTAAAGAATGGTCTGAATACCACAGTGTTAAATTTTTTAAATTTGTATACAAAACCTTTAAGCAATATTTAATAATAATAATTACAACTGAATTTAATAGACTAAATGTTTATATTTAGTTATTTATTGTTAATTGATAGTGCTTGGGAGATAGAGTGGACAAGAGGGCTTGAAATAATTTGTACCCTGCAATTCTTATTCATTCTCCTTTTACCTAAACTCTATATATATGTTTTTAATAAAATAATTGCTTTTATTAAAAATAATAACAAAAATTATGAATTCTTTTTTTTCACATTTTTATGTAAAAATATTTGTGTAAATTTATGATATATAGTTAAATAAATACAAAAACTGATTATTTCTATATTTGAGGACTTAATGAAAGTTGAGCAGTGGGACTACTGTTCTGTGTTCTTATTCTTTTCCGAATACAATATCATGTACTAATAACTACCGTTTAACATATACAATAACTAAAGGACAGCAAATTAATACAGAACTAAAACTGTTCAATTACTCAGCTTCAGTTATTTCTTCATCGACATAATAAAATGCAACATATATTGTAATAAATTTCAATGTTATTGTGCACAAAATTTTTTTTATTAAATATAAAATAACTTGTTTGATTATTTTTAAATCTTTTAATTTTAACTAGGGGATATCTCTATGCTGCACCTTGGCAACAATAAATAAAGTTATAATAGATAATTTATTGTTTGGTTTACAAGACTTCCTTCCAGACAACTTAGTTGTGTATTGTCCCTTAGATTTCACCTCCACTTTTACATTCTTAAAAGATTTTGCACTTGATAGGGCAAAATACAATTGCACATAGCTAAAAACTGATTCAGGTCAGTAGATTCCTACTTGGTCCAGAGTTTGTCCTTGTGCCTTGTTGATGGTCATGCAAAATTCTAACTGTATAGGAAATTGTCTTCGTTTAAAAGAAAACGGGACAATAGTATCAGACAGTGTCAAATCAATTCAAGGTAGAAGTACCTGTTTGTCCAGCATTCACACCTGTTATAAGTTACACATCCACACTGTTATCATACATTTTTTTTTTACTACTGGTCTCATTCTATTCAATATGCCCTTCAATGGATTTAAATTTCACAGCAATATTACAATCCTACCATCTTTTAAAGTCAACATGTGAGGCAGTAAACCACTCATTTCAAGGATATTTAAACATTCAATGGGAAACTGCAACAATTCACTCTCTTTCTCTTGTTATCTGTGTATTCATCCTCATATAAATTGTCAATTCTTCTGAAATAAGACCTGAGACCTTTTTGTTGATTTTATCACAATGCTCACTTTTTTTGGTGCAAGAATTGCAAGAGACAAAAGATTGAACTATCTGGGAAGAGGAAAATTTTCTGCCGTACGTTTCACTAATCACATCCATGTTTGAAATTATGGAGGAAGACAAATCAATCAAGTCATCGTTGGAATGCTATTCACCATTTCTGATTTTTAAGAGAAAGTTTGCAAATTCACATTCATCTGTCTTGGCTTGCATATTTTTAATAAGTTTGAATACTTTGAAAAATAGCCACAAAGATGAATATTTAATTGAGTTCTGAAGTGTAGCAGTTCTTGAGGTAGCAGTTCTTGAGTGTAGCAGTTCTTCTATGAGGTACAACAGGTAACACTTGTCGAAAATCTCCTTCTAAAATGATAATCTTACCACCAAACGGCACGTCAATATTCATTATATATTTCAATAGGCGATTTATGCATATCAAAGAAAGCTTATTTGACATGGATGATTTGTCCCAGATGATCAACTTAACGGAATAAATAACATCAGCTTCCTTGACACAGAATGTTTGTCTAAATTTAATAGTACTTTGAAGCAACTATGACTACAACCATGAGGGAACAACATTACAGCAATTCCAATCCATGCTACAGAAAGAACTTGCTGTCATAACTGTGGATTAAACATTGATAGATAAGTGTTTTTCCTATACCACCTGGATCACCTAAGACATATGCATTGCTAACACTTGTATCATTTTTGTGAAACAAGTTGAAAATTTCTACCTAGTTTCTTTCTTTATTTCTAGTTTTTTTGATAATAAATTTTGTTGGGGTGACAGATAAAATGTTAATCTTTATTTTTGTTTAGATTGCCATAATTGAAAACAACTACAAGGAGGAATAAGTGTTTACTCTTTTTCAAAACAAATTTTGCCTTTAGGTGCAAGCATGAAACTCAATGTATAGAATCTTTTATTTATCTATTTATTTTCAAAATGTGTTTTACTTCAAAGAAAAGTAATAAACAAGGAGAAGATTATTATCGGTTATTATTGACTGTGGTTCCTTGAGTTTTTCCATCTAGTCGATTGTATTTTGTTTTTGTCTATTACGTTCTGTATTATGTCTATTTCATTTGATGCTTTTTTGGTTCCTATACGTTTTCTTTTTTCTTCCCGATATTGTTTGCATATGATTGAGTCAATAATACCTTCTTGAGTTTCCATATTGTTCAGATATTCCTGCAGTTCTTTTTGGAGTCCCATTAGTCTGGTTGATCTTTTAGTTCTATACTGATGGAAGCTGG
Source organism: Lycorma delicatula (assembly GCF_047948215.1). Classification (NCBI taxonomy): domain Eukaryota; kingdom Metazoa; phylum Arthropoda; class Insecta; order Hemiptera; family Fulgoridae; genus Lycorma; species Lycorma delicatula. The sequence continues at coordinate 259,178,564 of NC_134455.1, read as the reverse complement.
AAATATAAAATGTGTGGCCTAACATTATAAATTTTTTATGTAGTGATTTCTGTAAGTCCTGCATCGCTGAGCTGGAGATATCTGCCGATATGTTCTCGTGTTTGGGTACTATTTCTTCCTGGGTCTTTTTCAGAAGTAGATAACGTGTGTCTGGTCTCCATGGTCAAAGGTAACAAACTGGGGCTCTGTTTTGTGGTTTCTTTTACTGGATGTTCTCCGATTTTCGTTTTGGTTGTTTTGGTGGATGATGAAATTATAACTGCACATTGTATCATCTATCATAGTTCCCCCTCTTTCTTCTCCATCATCTTTGAAATTCTAGGTCTGTCTCTTCCATTATTAAATCCTGTATCATCTCTGTTGTTGTGTTTCTTGTATGTTCAGTTTCAGTTTTTTTGTTTATCGTTTTTTTCTCGTGCACTTAGTTCTCTTTTTCTCTGTGGTGGTAGAATGGGATGTTATGGTTCTCGTGCTGCATTCTCTCTGTCCGTCATTGTATGTGTTTTTATTGTTCTGCATACATATCTCCATCAAGAAGGTGCATTGACCATCTATAATTGTATCGTTTCTGTCTTCGATTTTTTTATTGCAACTACTGTTTCCTCCTCTGTTGTCGTCGTAAGATTGAAACTCTGCATTCTTGTGTTCGTGTTGTATCCATGTCATACTCGGTCTGTAATTTTAATTTAAAATCGTTAATATCCTTGACCACATCATCTTTCTTATAATCTGACTCAATGTACTCACAAGTGCTAAATAGATAACTTTTCCATTCCTTTCCACCAGAAACTGGAAAACAGAAACCAGATCCCTTAGCAGATCTGGTGCAAAGCTGTGTGTTTTTCACTATTTCTTTTATGTCCTGTATCTGTTGGTCTGTTAGTGTAATTTCGTCTCATTTCAATGTCAGCCGTGTTACATATCTTCTCGGTGCAATGTAAATCGTTGTTGTTGTTCATTACTGTCAGATAGCCTTGTTTCTCTTGAATTTGGTTCAGCCACGTCCATGGTTTCATCAGTATTTCTAGTGTTGTCATTATTTTTTTGAACAGTTTCTCTATATTCTTCAATTTGCTTGTTTTTTGCTTCTGTTTGTTGTTGTAGTCTTCTGTCTAGTTCGTCTTCTATTTTGTCATATGCCAGTGTTATTGGTTTTTTTGTAGTTTACAGGAGTAAACCACCCAATACACTGCTGATCTTTATTTCCATAGTAGATGCAATTACACTCAGCTTCATCGTGTTCACAGTCTTCATGTATTATACAATCAATGACTGATTCATGGATCATGTCTGGTTATATACTGATTTGTCTACGTGGTTGCTCTGCTATTTATACTTGCAAGAAATGTGGATTGTGGAAATTAAGTTGTTATTTGTGCTGGAGTATGTTGTCTTCCTCATTAGTCATCATCTGTGTTAGGTCCACATATTGAATTTCTTCTTTAGTATCAATATTGGTAATCTGAGGTAATGAACCATCTATGATCAATACCATTAAATAAATAATGTGGTTGCCTTCCTAATGACATTAAAGGCAATAATTTTTTTGTCAAAAATAGATTCTTATATTTAGAGAGAAAACTAATCAACAATGCCAATCTTAAAAAAGACTATTCCACTTTCATTCAGGAATATTTAGAATTAGATCACATGTCATTACTCAGTTCCAATGATTTGTTAATTAACAAATTGAATGTGAGCTTCAATTTCAGTATCCCACCATCCAGTATTCAAGCCTTCTAGTCTAACTACTAAAATTTGAGTTGTCTTTGATGGTCCAGCTAAAACCACTAACCTATCCCTTAAAGAAACTTTATTAGTCGGACCTGTAGTCTAACAAGATCTATTTTCCATATTACTTAGATTCACCATCCATAATTATGTCATTATGTCTGACATAGTTAAAATGTATCATCAGGTTTAGTTAAAGCTAGTGATTCCAATTTACAACATATTCTTTGGTGTAATTCTCCAGATCAAGAAATAAAACACTTTGCATTACAAACTGTAGCATATGGGTTCGCTTGTGCACCATATTTAGCCACTAGATGGCTAATTCAAATAACTAATGAGAATGAGAATGATTTTCCACAAGCCTCTAAGGCCATTTGAAATGATTTTTATGTTGCTGATTTCATAACAGGTTCAGGTTCAGATAACTTAAATCAAGTTATTCAATTGAAAACTGATATTTCTAAATTATAATAGCAATACAGTTTTCCTCTCAATAAATGTTTTTCCAATAATAGTACCATTTCTTTTTCAGAACACAATTCTTCCATTCCCTCAAATCAAGAACAGAATTTATGTGCTTTAGGAGTTCTTTGGAATAATTCTTCAGACACGCTATTTTTCCAAATTACTCATTCTAATGATTCTAAAAAACACACTAAAAGAAATATTCTTCCCATTATAGCAGGTGTGTTTGATCCTTTAGGACTCATTGGTCCTATTGTTTTCTCACTTAAACATTTTATTCAATTGTTGTGGCAACTTAAAATTAATTGGTATGAAATGTTACCCAACACGTTACTAACACAATGGCTCAATTTATACAACCAGTTGCATTTGATTGAATCAGTTAAAATAAATCGTTCCATCAAACCTAACATTGATAGTAGAATTAATTCTATTCAAATACATGAATTCTCCGATGCCTCTATAAAAGGCTATAGCTGTTGCATTTACATACGAATTGTATATGTAAACATACAACTTCTAATTTACTTTGCTCTAAATCAAAATTAGCACCCTTAAACCAAATAACACTACCAAGACTTGAACTTTGTAGTTGTTTAATACTTAGTCATTTATTAAAAGCTTGTTTTCCTTAAACATACATTTTGATGAGATATAAACAGATTCTACAATAGCACTACATTGGATTCATGGACAACCATCTAATTGAAAAGTATTTATCAGCAATAGAATTCTGAGATTCAGAAAAATACTCCAAATTCTAATTGACATTATGTCAAATCCTCTGATAATCCAGTAGACATATTGTCTAGAGGTTGTACACCAAGTAAATTACGTGACATGTCATTTATGTGGCATGGTTCTCAATGGTTTTCACAATTTTCTTTCCATTGGCCAAAAGATAATAATTTTACTTTTAATAATGGTAATATGAAATGAAAATATTACAAAACTGATTATAATGTTGAGCATTTGCGTCTTTTGCATTTGGGTGTTCAATTAATACATCATTCTTTACGTCAGAAATATTGGATTATAAATGGTAACAGAATTATTTCTTCTATAATTCATAAATGTATGATATGCTTTCGATAAAATGCAAAAGGCCATGTACAACAGCTTGGTCAGTTACCATCTTCCAGAGTTATTCCTTCCTGACCATTCTCTACATGTACAGTAGACTACGACGGTCCAATTATGAATCGTTATGGTGGGCAGAGGTCTAAGACCTTAAGTAAATCTTTAAGCACCTTTCATATGTCTCACTACTAAAGCTATTCATTTATAATTAGTTTCTGATTTGACTTCAGAGTTGTTTATTGCAGCATTTAAAAAAATTATATCATGTAGGGGTATTCCTACTCAAATCTTTTCTGATAACGGTTCCAATTTTCGTTGTACCAAAAATGTACTTTATAATTTGTATCAATTTTTAAATTCAGAAAAACTAAAAAATCAGACATTCAAGCATTCATAACTACAGAAGGTATAACCTGGTCATTTATTCCTCTCTCTTCACCCCATTTTGGTCGTTTTTGGGAAAGCACAATCAAAAGCTTTAGGTCATATGCATCATGTAATTGGATAAACGATCCTTAATTTTGAGGAATTATATGCAGTTTTAACTCAAATTGAAGCCTGCCTCTATCCCCATCCTATCTTCGCTATTTCAACAGATCATAGAGGATCTCTATGTGATCTATCTCCAGGACATTTTCTCATAGGATGTCCACTCACTTTTTTGCCTGAACCCAATTACCAATTAAAATTAATCGCTTGAGCCATTGTAAATTACTCCAAAAATTTATATAATCTATCTGGAGACGATAGTCTAAGGACTATTTACAGCAACACAATAAATGACGTTTTTCTTCTCGTAACCTTCGTGTTGGAGATTTAGTATTAATTACCAATGAAAATTCTTCATCCATGCTAAGGAATATTCAATTCCTTGGAAACATGGAATTGTCACTCAGGTTTACCCGGGCTCTGACAATCTAGTAAGGGTTGCTGATTTACGTACAGTTAATGGTCTTTAAGAATACCTGTTCATAAATTATGCTTATTACCAATCTCAAATGATTGATTTAAATGATATTTTATTGATTTAATTATTTCAAACCATTGATCTTGTAATTTCATTTGATTTATATTCTTATAATTTGTATTAGTATTTTATTAATAATTGGATTAATATTTATAACCTAATTTACATATTTGTATTAATTTAATTATGATTTCACATCTATATTATACATTATATAGTAATAATACATTATACATTATAAGACACCAGTAATAATTTATTGATCTTGAGGATTAGGGTTCCATAGATTTATTTATTATTTAAGATTAATGTGAATGTAATTTCAAACTATTATAGGTTAAAATATTCAATTGTATCAATATTTATTTAAGCAATATGCTGATTATTATTATTATTCAAAATATTATTATGAGCTTTTTAATTAATTTATTATAAATTTATATGAGTAAATTAATATTACATCACAAATGAACGTAAATACCACTTCAACTAAACATAAATATTAAAAATTTAATTATATTATTGTACATTTATTCAGAGTTAAATGTGTTTGTTATGCAGTTGAAATGCAACATTATAGATTGTATCATGTAACTTATTGTAACTGCAAATATCATATGATTCATGTTATTGTTTGTAATAGTTTAGCAAGTTAAACTAAAAAAAAAACCATGATTTTTGGTGGGCAGTTATGTTAAGACTCGGGTTTCATTTCTTCCTTTTTTATTTATAGAAATAAAAAAATTTCACTTTTTTTGTTACTCTTATTAAATGAATTTGTCTAATGCTCTATTGTTAGTCAGTCTTGTTCCATCCTTCAAAGACTCAACATTTATTTATTACAAATGTATAATTAATTAATACAATAATGTTTTATATATATATATATATGAATTACTAGGTCAAAGATTATAATAAAAATAATTTATATTATAAACAAAATAAAGACTTTTATTTATTTGAATGAACCAGCGAATAATAAAGTATTTAGAATAATTAAACCTAACCGAGGTTTAACCGATTTTTTCAGTTCATCTAATATTGTAATTAATATACTCAAAATACAAATATTTAAGATTTCCTACCGTTTTTTTCTTTCTTTTTGTAGCCTTTTGCCTTCTATTATTAGTGTTAGTACTTTTTAAGTAGAATACTGAGACTGTTGAAATGTGTATTAATATAGTATCTAACTTTTAATACTATTTTTAGCTTAAAAAATTATCCAGTTTCCAGTGTACTCTTCAGAGTAAGAGAGGGATTTACAGATATCATAAAAAATATTTAAAAATCAAATGTTTTATGCAAACAAAATCTTAATTCTCTTTAACCAATTTTTTTTTCTTATATACTATTTTGAAAAAAAAATATAGTTAGTTTTTGTATTTTACTTTTATAATCTTCTAATGTAAAAATGTAAAAGATTGTGGTGGATTCTGTCTGTCCATTTGCAGCAGCACCATGCAAGAACCAGTTGACTGATTACTTTCAGATTTTCAGAATACATTCATATTATCTCAGGGAAGGTTTTAAGCCATAGACTGAAGTCCTAGCCCCATTGGGGGTGAAGTTGTGAATTTTTCCTCGTCAAAAGTCACTTCTTTCAGGGTTTAATTGTTATTTATCAGTATTATTCTCACAATCATGAGAATAATGTCTATCTTTCAAACACATTATCAAAAAGGTAGTGTGTTTCTGACATTCATTCAATAGACAACATAATTTAATTACGTTGCATCATTTAAGATTTAACTATTACTTACTGATTTTTTTTTACCTTTTGTTATTATTGTAATATTATTGTTATTTTAATTAATTTCATTGTGTTAAATATAATTTTTCAGCTACCAATCCAATAATAATATATTCATTCAAGGGAGGACACTTGTACCTGGAGGAGCATACTATGAATTCTTTGTCAATGAAGCTTCATATAAATTTTGGGCAGTTTTTCAAGTAGGACATTTACTGTTAAGACTAAAGTTTACAAATAATAATTGTTCAGTATCCTAATATTTTTATTATTAAAAAAAAATAGAATCTATTTCTTAAGAGAACTTTAAGTTATTAATATAGCAATAATAAGTTATTAATATATTGATATAATAATTACTGCAGCTATATTTATTATAGTACCCCTGCTCATAATTAACAAACTGTATACAAAGAAAAATGAGGCCTGATTCAATAAAAAGTTACGTCAAATTCATATAAATCCAGTTCAGTCTTCATTTTAAATTTGTTTTCTATATATTCTAATAAAGTGATATACAGAGTGATTCAGGAGTTAAGGGAAACGTTTAGGGAACTGATTCTAGAACTTGAAATAAGGAAAAAAGTACGTACAAACATACGTCGGAAAACGCTTTGTTATCGAGTTGTGGCTGTCGAAAAATTTCGCCGGATTTCAGTTCACCGGTGAAATGAGGTCATACTGAAAATTTTTAAGGCGTTATTTGAGGGTAAGCTTGATGTTTATAATGTTTTTGGTCTGAAAAATCTAATAAAACAAGTATCAGAACTGTATCTCGCGTAGTTTTCATGATATCCATCATAAAACAGAAAATTTCTGTGATGAAAAACGCGTTTTTTTTAGGCTTTGTAACATGGCTAATAAATGCGTAAATTTTATTACCAAAATTTTTACAAAATTTAATTTGGAGAAAAATTATATCGCCACAGAAGCTTGACAGCTTGTGCGTGGGATTATGAAAAATGGAATTTCGTAGCGTACGAAAAATGCCATGCCTGACCGGGATTCGAGTCCGGGACCTCCGGATTAAATGCCGAGACGCTACCACTCGCACCACGGAGGCCGAAAAATGATGGCAATAAAGTCTATAAAAAACAAAAAAATTAACTTTTATTTTTAAAACAGAAAAAATGTTATAAAGTGTAAAAAAATAAAAACAACTTTTTTTGTACAACAAATTTAACTTTTCAGAAATTAAAATACCTTTAATTTAATTTTAAAATATACTCACTGTGATTTTTACTGTATTTATTTAAAATAAATGTTCAAAAATTCCACCTCTGATATCGATGAACTTTTCTACTCGTTTCCTTATATTTTGTATCGCCAACCTATTATCTTCGCGATCCTTAACGAGGGCAACAGAATTGAGAATGCGAGCGATCAGTTCATCACGTGTTTTACATTTTGCTTGTATACCTCACATTTCATCCATCCCCAAAAACAGTAATCTAAGGGAGTAAGGTCCAGTGATCTAGGTGGCCAATTTACGACCCTCTACTTCCAATCCATTTACCGGTAAATTTTTCATTTAAGATTTATCTTACTTCATTAAAAAAATGTGTTAGTGGTCCTTTAAGTTCATAATATATTTAAATTCGTTTTGCCAATGAAAACTTTTCAGTCAGTGTAAGAAATTCATTGTATAAAAATTCAAAATAATTTCTCTCCCAGACAAGTTGTTCTAGTATGAAAGCGCCTATTAACCGGCTGTCGATCATGTTTTCGTATCTGGAAATGTGATTCGTCTAAAACATGTGGAGTTTCTTCAGACCTTCGATGTGAAATCCATGTGTTGTTTACGCCATTACGGGTAAAAGTAGCTTCGTCCGAAAATAATATGAACGGAAATAAGTGGTAATTATTGTTATTAACAAAACCCATTAACAAAACTGCAGCGGTCTGGCATGGTCACCAAGCTGGAGGTGTTGAACTTACTGAACGTGATAAGGACGCAGTCTGTGAGCATGTAATGTCCTCCATATTGTACTTTGTGGAATGTTGAATCGTGAAGAAATTTTTCGCTTGCCTGTTGTAGGACTAAACTGTACCGCTTGAAGAATGCTTTTCCTTTCATCATGATGTGTCGGTTGACGTTCAGATGAAACATGAACATCGAGAAATGTATCATTTTCACGAAGATTATTAAAAATTTTACAAAATCTTTTACTGTTTCGAACCACTCGTCCACGGTACTTACATTGGTATTCTTCCACCGCAGTTGGAATACTTCCATCGCAAAAGCCGTACACAAAAAAACATATCAACATATTTTTCATCCTCCTCTATGAATCATGAGACCTTGCCGTTGGTGAGGGGGCTTGAGTGCTCAGGGATACAGAGTAGCTGGACCGAAGGTGCAACCATATCGGAGAGGTATCTGTTGAGAGCCAGACTAAGGAATGATTCCTGAAAGTAAAAATACAACATTCTCTGTTCTTCAAAAATTTTATTCTAGTTTCTGCAGCAATGAAAGCATAATAATACTCTTTTTTAGCTCTCTAAAATTAAATCTACTTATTTTGGAGAAGAAAAAGGAAATTCTTTATCAAAATAAAATTTTCAGCTTCCAATTAAAAATAACTAAAATTTTTCTAAAATATCTTCTGTATTATACATACTATGTCACAAAGTATCTTTACTGTGAACTTTAGCTTACAAAAGATGACCAACAAACATTTTCTGTGGACCTTGACAAACTTACTTTTTCCATTACTTGTGCCTCAGTTACGAATATTTAAATTACATATCTGTACACAATCAATTATTGTTCTTTCAGGTTATATCATATGCAAAGATTACTACTTGATTCCTTTTGATCATTGATAATAATATTTTAATGATACATGTTAAAGTAGAGCTAGGTTTTGTATTGAACTTGCAGTACTCCAGCTGATACTTCAACAAATTGGGAAAATAGTTTTTCTAACTGCTCCTGTCCCTTACTTTATCCCTTCAAATTTTTTATATATATACTTATTTCATTTATTAATTTTATATATATACTTATTTCATTTATTAATTTTATATATATACTTCTTTAACTTAAATTAGACATTTCAACTTTAAAAGAAATGTTTAATTAAAAGAGAAACTATCAAAAAAATGACAATTTCTTCTATAAATATTGCTGTTTGATCTGAAGATCACCTTAACAACAGTTTAATCTACAATAAATGCAATAATACTCCCTTATTTTTCATTTCTATTAGATATTATATAAGTATTTCCAAAATATTGCATGTGATATATGGTATATCAATTAATGAATTGCTTATTTTTAATTTTTCATTGTTATTTCTTTTACTTATTAATGAACTGTTTTTATGGTTAACAGCTTGTGACAGTTCTAATACTGTTGTACTCAGCATTTGCAGCAATATACTTTGCAAAGTACACATTTCTTACAGAAATTGAGAATTTAAAGGAAGAAGACCTAATACTCAGAAAATCTAGAAGAGCATTTGTTGATTTACATCCTACCACTTTCCAAAGAATTCTTGATACAGTTCATCCAACATAGAATCACTAACTAAGAGTATTCAAAGGAAAAAGTAATACGTATTAACATGGTATCTATGAAGAGTAATACTTATCACAATTTTTTTTTTAATTTACACTTATATATTGATGATCATATTTTTCAGTTTTGCAAAGATTTAAAATACTTCTTTTTTTAAAAATAATTACTTTAATTGAATTCAAACTGAAATGTATTATATACATTTATATAGTGCAATCATTTTATCATGCACCTCATAATATTCCACATATAATTCCACTAGGACTATAATACAGAGATACTCATATTTGATTTGATTCATGGAGTGTAGTTATGCACAACTGGTAGTGTCTTGCAGCAAGTGCTGAAAATGCATACCATTTTCCTAAAGGCATGTCCAAACCCTTCACAACATATTTATTGTCACCATTCATAGGACATCAGGGCTATGTAATTCATCTCTGTAGTAATGACTTGCTCCAGGTCTTGTAGAGTACATAAGTTTGCTCAATACGCACATCCTTTCAAAAAATCCGAGAGAAAGAAATCTGGTGATGATAAAGTCAGGGGAATGAGGGGGCCACAGATCTTTTGACATCATGCGATCACCAAACATATCTTCCAAAAACTCTATGGTGTTTTTGGATGTATAGACGGCCCGATGTATGGACCGTCTTGTTGCAGGCAACAATATCATTCATCAGGTTAGAGAAGAGCTACAAATTTGCATGATTATATCCTAGTATGCCGAACTGTAAAGGGTTTATGAAAGGATTTCGTAAAAAAAAATCAGGTCCATTATTCATCATCAAGAAATCATACTCCAAACCCCTACCTTCTGTGAGTGCAGGAGCGATTCATGTAAGATGTGTAGATTTTATGTTGACCAAAATATGTTGTTCTGACTACTGATGTAACCGTTACAGTGAAAATATGTGTCATCATTAAAAAATACATTACCCAGTATGCCTAAACCATTAAGTGATGTGCATGATAAAATGATCGCACTGTATAATACACTTTATATTAATGAAAATTGTATTAATAAAATTAGAGTTTGTTAATTTGTGTCTGTTAAATGCAATTTGAAAATTTTTGAATCTATTTATACCATTTCTGTAATAAAATTATATTTTATAAATAAAAACTGAAATATTCTACAATTGTTTTTAATAATTTATTTCAGTATTTGCATTAAAAGGCAAGATTATACAATATCAATAAAAAGATATACTTAAAAAGAATTTTTATGTTATATTATTGCAATATCTGTAAATCACTTTTTATAGAATTTAAATAAGGATATTTGGAATAAACATTTTAAAATTCAAACAATTCCTTTGTAGAAGGTAATACGCCAATCAAACAATATTTCATAAATAGCAGTAAATAATAAACAATTATTTTATTAATTTTATTTTTTTTTAATTTGCTAACTTATCATTTCTTTTTTCTTAAATGTTTGCATAATCACTTTGATGACACTAGCATACTTCAACATGATTGTCTGTTGCACAAAAATACCAGATTCAGAGCTTTTTCAAGATCTGAAAAATTTGTGAATACGTCTGTACCAATCAACTCATTATAGTCAGTGACCATAGCAGTTGGTTCAGTTTTTTTTAGTTACACAAGCTCTTCACACATGCCTTGAATATTTCTTGTTGAACTGAAGTTCATTTTTCTTCACACAGCATATTTTTTTGATTTTAAGTTGCTTTGAAAGTATTGAAATTCCTTACTTTGTAACGTACATACACTTGCAGTTTTTAACTTTAATCCCATTTAAAATTAGTTAAAAAATTATAATAATGAAAACTGTTTATCAACAGTAATAATTTTGTGATAATTTTAGTACCTCAAATATCCTCCAACAAACATGATTAAAGACATTTTTTCATTATATATAAACACCAAATTGCTCTCAATAAACCATTTTAAAAATGTTATTTTTAATTAAGATAATCATTACAAAAGAATTAAAAACTATTAATAATAACTTAAAAACATCAAATAAAACTACAAAGACTTTGCAGCAACATTAAATAAAGTAATAGTAAAACAGTTAATATTATTTTAAAGAGGGTTTTAAAATCTTCTTTATATATAAAAATGTTAAGTTCGTTTGTGTATGCTTCAAAAACTCAAAATGTTCTGAACCGATTGAGCTCAAATTTTAGCACGATATATAACCCGCATCAAAGATTGTTTTTATCTATTTTTCTCATCAGTCACACACTCGCGACCACGAGAAAACAGTTTTTTTAACGGTCAGCTGTGTACCGTGCCAAGCGGTCACTGGAGCTATCCTTGCCGCAAAGTCTAAAGATGTCGATCAACTTAATAATGTTATTCAATCCAGCATTCAAAGTGAGGAAATTACATATAAGTCGATAGACACCGTTGTGGAAGCAGATGATGTAGTTAATTATCCAATGGAATTTTTAAACTCACTTGATCTGCCAGGGATGCCACCACACATATTAAAATTGAAAATAGGTGTGCCAATTATACTCTTACGGAATATTAATCAGCCAAAACTCTGCAACGGCACGCGACTTGCAGTTAAGAAATTGATGAATAACATAGTGGAAGCAACGATTTTAACGGGGCCTTTCAAAGGTGAAGATGTCCTCATTCCTCGAATACCCATGATCCTGACCGATACATTTCAATTTAAAAGATTGCAATTCCCGATACATTTCAATTTAAAAGATTGCAATTCCCAATTCGATTGGCATTTGCAATCACAATCAATAAAGCTCAAGGTCAATCTTTAGAATTGTGTGGTTTAGATTTAGATGCGGACTGCTTCTCACATGTACAACTGTATGTTGTGTGTTCCCGAGTCGGCAAACCAGATACCCTTTATATCTACTCAGACAGTGGAAAAGCAAAAAATATTTTATATCCACAAGTATTGCAAAATTAAACTTCTATGAAACGTATGCTTTGTTTTGTTTCTCATTTCTCATCCATGCAACCACAATGTGCTACAACGAAGCATGGCAGGGTACAGCTAGTTAGATAATAATTAATCAGTATCAATAAATGAAACATTGTTTAACATTTAAAAATTTTCTTATTTATAATCATATCCATTCAAATATGACAAAATCAAATAGGTGCATAGTAGTGGAGGATTAAAATTTTTATCTCCATGTAATAACTTCTTTAAGTTAATTGGTAACTTGATTGATTTGCGTGGTATTCCAGAAATCTATTTATCTAATTCCGCTTTCTTGAATTGGTGCAGTAGACAGCTAGCCTTCTCATACAGTCAGTGTACTTACCTTTTAAATTTTCATAATCTGTAGTTAAGTTAATTACAACTCAACAACAGAACAGTAACTAAGAGCCACTATTAAAGAGTATTTATACATTAGCAAAGAGCATTAATATATCACCGGATCATTAACATTTACATTCATACATATCATCCTCATTCATCCTCGGATGTAATACCTTACAGTGTTTCTAGAGGCTAAATAAAAAAAGAAAGAAAAAAAAATCATTCTGTGTTTCTCTATGATCTATCAATAAGGAAATGTATTATTTAAAATTTACTATTGTTGAACGTCATAGCAAAACATTGCACATCTTGTTGAAATAATACGTTTTTATTACTGATTAAAATTTTCTAGATTTCTTATAGAATTCTACTGACTAACATATTACTCATCTTTAAAATTGCCATCTAAAATAAATACCTAAATCCTAAATAAACACCAATTTCTGCTCAAAATGTTGATTTTGAATATGTTGTGAATGAGTTTATATAAGTCATTAGTAAATTTTTATCTGAATTAAAAAATTTAGTTTTGCATCACACTGGCAATCAAAATCACACTCAGAGTTCTTCCGCAAATTGCAGCTTGAAACAGAGTACTGGTTTTTAAGGACTTAGTTTTGAAACATTACTGATGTCTTGTTCAAGGTTTCCAAACTGCTGAAGCCCATCCAAGGTCTGCCAAAACTGTCAAAGGTTTCCAAATTGTTGAAAAATCTGCATCAACCAATCTCTAATAATATCTAATCACTTTTCATAGTTTGTGGAAAATTTTGTCTTCCAGCGTGTCACATTATATCACCAATTTCTTCAAACAATTTCACTATCTCAAACAGAATTATTTATTTATTTAACCTATATTAGGAATTATATATTAGATAAATCATAAACCTCTTGAAAAAATCACTCAATCATCATACCCCACATCATTAATAGAGTTAATAGTAAGAAATCATTAAATAGAGAATAGAGATCAATTCATTGTTATGTTATATATTATATTATATTATATATTTTGAATGAAAATGATGTATCAATAAAATAATGATGTATTAATAAAATTAAAATGAGACTCATGATGGCAGATAGAAAACTCAAACACTACAGCAAAGTAGTATTTTTATAAATCTATATGTGTATGAGTATATATACATACACAACTAGAGATACAGACATTACTTAAAATATACAGTTTGAATTGAGTTAAACAACCTCAAGCAATATCATAGAATAAGCTCTAACCTACTAACTATTATAACACTTTCTTTTACATCTTTGGCGCTTTTCTGCTGCATGCAACTGTTTTCCTGTGAATACAAAAGTAAGTTTTGTCAAATAAATATGCAATAGCAATGATATTAATTCTCTTTAGAATGAACGAATTTGTTGATCAATAGTTGCTGCTAGTTAGATTACTTGGTAAGCCGATTGAAATAAGAAAAGAAAGAATACCAAAAAGAGTATGGAGAGACTGGCTGCAACTCTAGAAGGGACTGATGGTCTAAACATAGGTGGATTGTTGGAATGACTGTTGATTTAATGAGATTGAATGTAAGAGAGTGGTGAAGTGTTGTAATGGACACAGAGGCATATGGTTGAATGTTGAGAACCTGTGTCCAACGTTGTAGCACCAAAGAAAAATAAGGAGAAAGAATATTAATTTTCCACCATTTATTTCTACAGACATTAGTTTATGCAAACTTTACCTTGCATATTGCAGTTTTAAAGAATTGCTTTATTAGTAGCCAGCAAGCTTTCCAACTGCAAGCAGTCTTGATCTGACAACATTCACATGTCCTATAAATTTGCTAGCTGGCTGGTGACTTTTAGTTCAAGACTGTCAATTAGTCTTGGGTCTATTCTACGTTCTTTGCTTTCTGGAAATTTTAATATAGTGTATACCATAACAAACAGGAAGTATAATTTTAGTAGTAGGGATCAAGAAACATCAGAAATGTAAAAAAAGGAGGGAAGGTGACTGTTTATTAATATTTATTCTCACTCACCCTCTCTCCCTGTGTGTGTGTGTGTTTGTTTGTATGTATGTGTGTGTGTATGTGTGAGTGTGTGTGTGTGTGTATGTGTATATATATATAAATATATATATATATGTGTATGTGTGTATGTGTGTGTGTATATATGGGTGTGTATATGTGTGTATGTGTGTGTTTGTATATGGGTGTGTATGTTTGTGTGTGTGTGTGTATGTGCGTGTGTGCGTGGGCGCGTATGCTTTGATATTTTTTTGAGTTATAACTTAGGATTGGTTGGACAAAAAATCTTCAAATTTGTCTTGATAATTTCTATGTATGGGACATTATGCTGTTAAATTCTCATTCTAGGAGTGAGAAAGAAATGGTGTATTAGGGATCATTTATCAGGCTATTTAAGAATCAAGTTTATTGCCAATTTTTTTTAATAGTAATTGATCTCTAATAGTGTTGCCAAATTTCATTTTTATCACGTATGTTACGTGGAAATTTGTATTTTAAAAAGATATTTGTAACTCCTTTTTGTATTAAGATATATTTTGTATTTTTCTGATAGGAAATAAATTCATATTCTTCTAAAGTGTGGCCTCTTTTTCTCAGTGGCCACATGTTCCATTATACATCCAAAGTAATCCATTTGAAGCAAATACCAGATTTAGAGATTTAGAAACTAATTGTTTTAATAACAATGGTAGGCTTGTATAAAGAGACCACAAAATATAAATTAAAATTTAGCCCAAAAATAATGCTTATCATTTTGAACAAAGAAAAGGAAGTTTGTACAAATGTTACAAGTTTCCTTTTTTAGATCATTGCACCTTACATTTATTTGTATATTACTTGTGTTCCCAATACTATGTCAAATGTAAACAATTGCATAATGTATTTCTTTAAAGAATGTGCATTTATTTATGATATGTCTACCTAGAAGAGGAAAATTTATTATTCACTGTATAAATATAGTAATTTCATATATGGGTGCACACATACAGTCTAAACTTATACCAAGCCTGTGCCCTGACATGCACAGGAAACATAATATGAATTTATGCCTAATCTTTCGAAAGCGAAGGTTCTTTTTATAATTTTTAGTCATGTTGCCATGTGCAGTCAGTGTGTACTAGCTTTATGAATATTCTACAACAGCAAGAGAAAGCGATGTTCAATTATACAGGCTATAACCTAAATGGTTTTGTAATTTTTTAAATTTATTTTTGAAGTGCACCTGAATGATGAGAAAATTATTTTCAAAAGAATACGATTTTTCTATGTTCATTTCATATTATGTTTTATTAATTTTAAAATTATCAAAATCAAATAATTACGGGAATGTATTACAAGTCCTTTTATGAAATTTGATTGCAGTTTTTATTGCTACCTTTTTTTTTAATCACTTAATTCGGCAAAACGGAATTTCACTATTTGGGTTTCAATCATAAAACAACGAATTACACAAATTTCTTGACACCCTAACTAAATGAATAATGCTATTTTTAACTTTCAATATTTAGTACTGGGTTAAGCTTCCCTAGCCCTAATGCTTTGACAAAATTTAAACTCTTGTCCAAAAAATTAGGCGAATAAAACTGTATCCTCCAGAGAAATTTATTCTACAAAAATCTCGAAAACACGTTGACCAAAAATATTGAAATTTGAAAAAAAACATTTTGCTATGTATAAATGTACCTCTAAAGCAACTTGCCCAGACTGTCTGAGTGATTTATCAATTTCCAGCAAAAGCTACTTAAGATAAATTAATGAAAATTTGTATACATCTTCTTCTTACAATGTAAGAACACACTAAGAAAGGATTTTTTGAAATTCCGAGTTTAAAGAGTTAAAATGGAGAAAAAATGAAATTTACTATTTTTTTTAATTTCTCGATAACAAATGATGATATCAACTTGATTTTTGGTGTGTGTAGTTTTCATGTAAATATCTGAAACAAATTACTAGATATTTCGAAATTCATCGTTGAAAGGGGTAAAGAAAGGTAAAAATGTTTGAGCAATGGTTGAAAAATTTCCCCACATTCAACTATATTAAACGAGATATTCACTAGATTGGGGTTTGCAAATACTCTTCAGGTAAATATCTAAAAACCAATTTCGATTTTTTAAGGGGTGCAACGGTGTACGACGTGGTGCCCCAACCAACAGAGCCAACCTTTACTGCATGAAATACGCAACTGGCTGTAGCTGCCTCGGGTCACTTGACAAAAAAACGGAAAATAAAAGTAATTTTAAAAATGAGAAACGAAGTACGGTCGGTCACTTCCTACTGGTGTTTTTCGGGTAACAATAAGATCCGAGCAAAATACATTTTTACCCATACGAAGTACGGGTAACCAGTTATAACAAATATCTTGGAGATAAAAAAAGATAAAACGAACTATGTAGATATGGCGGATACAGAGGAAGGACGGGAAGACTAATATGTTCGATGGTGTTCCGCAGAGTTCGGTCCTCGGGCCAATACTTTGGAATGAGGCGTACGACGGCCTTCTGCGCATGGAGTTACCAGGGGGCTCCAAAATGGTCGCATACGCCAACGATTTGACCCTTTTTGTGGCTGCAGATACAGAGGACCGGGTTGAAGAGTTGGCCAACGAAGCTATAAGGAGCATCAGTTGCTGACTCAGAGAAAGGGGGATGAAGCTGGCTCCCAATAAGACGGTGGTGTTGCTGATGGTTGGCCGACAGAAATTGAGGGATATAGCTGTTGTAGTAGACGGACAAATAATAAAGGAGGCTAGGGTAGTTAAGTACTTAGGGGGTATATACTTGGAGAGATCCAGGAAAATTACTACTCATGCAAGGGAGGCTGTTGCAAATGCTAAGAGGACCATGATTGCTCTAAGGAAACTGATGCCGATAAAGTCTGGACCCAGAGTTGGTGTAAGGAAGGTTATTTTATCAGCAGCAACATCTGTACTGTAAGCGGCTCCGCCCTGGAGGTGAGTTCGAGAAATTAAGAGGAGCTGTGGGCTTTTACAGTCATTCCAGCGTAGACTGGCGATCGCGTCAGCTATGGCATACCGAACAGGATCCGGGGCAGCGGTCGGGTTTGCCACCGATCAGCCTCAGAATTAACTTGATTCGCAGAATTCACGATGGGGTTCCCAAGAAACAGGCAAACCAAATAATGATGGAAGAATGGCAAGCGTCCTGGAAAGCCTCAACTAAAGGAGCGTCCGATTCCCCGACTTGAATCCTGTGTCCGGAGGGTGTATGGGCTCTCCTGTCATATGAACGTAGATTTCAAGGAAGGAGTGGTCGTATCCCTCACAGTAATATTAATTTGATTTGTTTCAAGAAACAAAAACTAGTAAACACAAATTATTTTAAGAAAAAAATAAAATTACACTAATGTTTTTTATAACAATAACTTATAAAACAAATGCTTTTGATTACTATTATTCAAAATATATACGAGGGTAAGTCAATTATTATCCGCAATGTAGTTATAAATTTTATTGCAATACAAATAGGAAACTTACATGTACATAATTTTTCAACATAGTCCCCTTGCACTTGGTCCATTTCAACGCACTTGGTCCATCGTTGCACAAACTCCCAGATGCCCTCATAAAATAAGGTTTTCAGTTGTGCTGCGAGCCAGGAATGCACCGCTTCTTTCCCTGTTTCTTCCGAAGTAAATCGACGGCCCCTTAATGACTCTTTGAGTGAACCAAAAAAAGTGGTAGTCAGAAGGGGCAAGATCAGGACTATACGGAGGATGAGCCAGTACTTCAAAGTTGAATTTCTGGAGCGTTTCAGCAGTGTGGGTAGCAGTATGTGGACGGGCATTGTCGTGTAACAACACAACACCTTTCGACAGCAGTCCTCGGCGTTTGCTTCGAATTGTAGGCTTCAGCTTGGCAGTAAGATCTCACTGTAACGCGCACTGTTTATTATCGTGCCCCTTTCCTCACAATGTTCCACTACTGGGCCTTTTGAGTCCCCAAAAAAACCGTAAGCATCAATTTTCCTGCGGACGGTTGGATCTTCAACTTTTTTTTGCAGGGCGAATTTGGATGCTTCCATTCCATACTCTGCCGTTTACTCTCCGGCTCGTAATGATGGATCCGTGTTTAGTCACGTGATGATTCTGTCTAAGAAGATGGGACATCTTCTTAGACCGGTATGGTAACGACCGTCCCGGTCGTTAATCGTTATAGCAATCTAAATGTTTTTGGCAGATGTCCAAGCGCGTTTGTTTATGCAACTGTGCGAGTTGTTTTGGGACCCGTCTTGCACAGACTTTATGAAACCCAAGTCTGTTGGTGGATGATTTCGTAGGCAGAACCGTGACTAATTTGCAGACGATGTGCCACTTCACCAAAGTTACTCGTCTGTCTAAGAAAACCATGTCACGTGCACGCTCAATGTTTTCCTCATTTATGGCGGTAAACGATCGTCCGGCTCCTTCGTCGTGCGTAACACGTGTGCGACCATTTTTTAATTTTTCAATCCATTCGTAGAACTCCGTTGCGCCAACACACTGTTCCCGTACTGTACCGAAAGTCTCGATGAATTTCGGCCCCTGATACACCTTCCGACCACAAAAAACGGATCGCTGAACGTTGCTCGTCTTTGGTGCAAACAGAAAGCGGAGCAGCCATGGTTAACGGCAGGGCAGCGATAATGGAACTAACCTAGCAGCATCAAACCTGCACAGACATAACAATTAATCCACGCATGCGTCATCTACGCAACACGACAATACTACCAACATAAACAAAAATATAACTAAATTGTGGATAATAATTGACTTACCCTCGTACGTAAAAATATATAAATAAAATAAATCTTCAGTAAATTTTCTTTTTTCACTAATGATACAATAAACACCTCAACAAAAGAAAAAAAATTATCTTGATTTATTCAAATATTTTTATCTATTACTAAAAACAATTACTCATGAAAAACACTCGGTTGATGTAGGAGTACAACGTTACAGAAAGAGTTGTACAATGTGTATCACAATAAGCGCCTGCCTCACAGACAAGTTTTCTCGTTCGGCACACTATACAAATAACTACGCATTATGGTTTTATTTTTGTAACAAATGAAGGGTTAAATTACTTTTGAAACCAACAAGTACGGTATCTACCTTGTTTTATTTAATTATTTATTTTATATATATTCGTTTATTTCATACCACTATTTAAAATAAAGTTGCGTGCAACTGAAATCACCATTATATTGTGAATAGAAAGTAATTAGTATTCCTATGAGATGTAACGTTTTATATTTAAAATGCGACAAATTATGTACAGACAAAATTTTCAAAAAAAAAAGCCTTAACATCCCTGTATTAAATAAAATATTACATTATTAAACAAATAATATTTTAGTAATCATGAACAATTACTGTTTTATCCGACCGAGAAGTTCGTAATCCTGCAATTGTTTTAAGTCCTCTATACGTCTGAAATTCTTTACTTTCCTAATTCCGGTTTTCCTTCACCAATTTTGTTAACATTATTCGCACTGTTGAAAAATATTTAATTTGCATAATAATTTTCTTAAAATATCTAAGCGATCTATTAAGACTAAATTTAATATAGTTATTATAACAAAATTTTGTTAGCGAAAGATAAAATCTGTATCTGCATGATTTTTTTTTCCATAACTGTTACGGTATAATTTTGAAGAAAACCGTTGGAGAAAATAATTTCATATGCCAATTATCTCCTTATTATCCTTATTTTACATTATGTAAATGTAAATTTACTTTAGTAACGAAATTTATTTTATTAATTTATACTTAAAAAGCTGTTTCTTTTGATTCATTTTTTTTGTGATTTCCTAACTCCTTATAAGAATAATTCCAAAAGATAGTTAAAATTTATAAGAATATTAACTTCTTTTATCTTTACTCTCATCAAATTTTACATTATTATATTTAATGCTAAATGGTTATCTGTTTCCCAATTACTGTTTCGATGTTTTTTATTACAGTAAACTTTTTTAACAAAAATTAAAATAAAATGTAATTATCTTTAAGAAAAAAATTTGTACATCTGATTCTCTCTATCTATTTATTCAATAAATACAGGGAAAATACGGCAATAGGACATCTTTAAAGTATCCTTCCTAATAATTTTTTCCCTGGGTATTGATTATGGATACTAATACAAAATAAAAGTACTGTAGTTTTGTAACTTAATAACTTGTAAATTTTCCTAATGATACAGAAATATATATTTTTTTAAATAAGTGTGTTGGTGTGTGTATGGGTGTGTTGGTGTGTGGGTTTGTTGGTGTATGTGTGTGTGTGTGTGTGTGTGTGTGTGTGTGTGTGTGTGGATGTGCGTGCATGTGGGTTGGTGTGCGTGTGCATCAATATATGTGTGGGTGTGTGTGTGGGTGTGTGTGTTGGTGTGTGTGTGGGTGTGGTGTGTGTGTGCGCTGGTGCGTGTGTGTGTGCTGGTGCGTGTGCACGTGTGTGCGTTGGTGTGCGTAGGTGTGTGTGTGTTGGTGTGCGTGTGCGTGTGTGTTGGTGTATGTGTGTGTGTGTGTGTGTGTGTGTGTGTGTGTGTGTGTGTGTGTGTGTGTGTGTGTGTTGGTGTGCGTATGTGTTGGTGTGTGTGTGTTAGTGTGTGTGTTGGCGTGCGTTGGCGTGTGTTGGTGTATGTGTGTGTTTGTGTGTGTGTGTGTGTTGGTGTGTGTGTTGGCGTGTGTTGGTGTATGTGTGTGTTTGTGTGTGTGTGTGTTGGTGTGTGTGTTGGTGTGCGTTGGCGTGTGAGTCGGTGTGCGTTGGCGTGTGTGAGTCGGTGTGCGTTGGCGTGTGTGCGTTGGCGTATGTGAGTCGGTGTGCGTGATACAGAAATGATACAGAAATATATATTTTTTTTAAATAAGTGTGTTGGTGTGTGTATGGGTGTGTTGGTGTGTGGGTTTGTTGGTGTATGTGTGTGTGTGTGTGTGTGTGTGTGTGTGTGTGTGTGTGTGTGTGTGGATGTGCGTGCATGTGGGTTGGTGTGCGTGTGCATCAATATATGTGTGGGTGTGTGTGTGGGTGTGTGTGTTGGTGTGTGTGTGGGTGTGGTGTGTGTGTGCGCTGGTGCGTGTGTGTGCTGGTGCGTGTGCACGTGTGTGCGTTGGTGTGCGTAGGTGTGTGTGTGTGTGTGTGTGTGTGTGTGTGTGTGTGTGTGTGTTGGTGTGCGTGTGCGTGTGTGTTGGTGTATGTGTGTGTTTGTGTGTGTGTGTGTGTGTGTGTGTGTGTGTGTGTGTTGGTGTGCGTATGTGTTGGTGTGTGTGTGTTAGTGTGTGTGTTGGCGTGCGTTGGCGTGTGTTGGTGTATGTGTGTGTTTGTGTGTGTGTGTGTGTGTTGGTGTGTGTGTTGGCGTGTGTTGGCGTGCGTTGGCGTGTGTTGGTGTGTGTTGGTGTGCGTTGGCGTGTGAGTCGGTGTGCGTTGGCGTGTGTGAGTCGGTGTGCGTTGGCGTATGTGAGTCGGTGTGCGTTGACGTGTCTGCGTCGATGTGCGTTGGCGTGTGGGCATGCGTGCGTGTGTGCGTGTGTGCCCGTGCGATAGTTTTTTATACGACTATTTTTCATTCTTTGCTAGAAGAATGAGCTCAAAAAGCATTGGTAACACCACGTGAATCACTCTATATTATAAATTACGAAAAGTATTAGCAATGAAAGTATACTTTCCATGAAGCATAATTTTTTATGAAACGGTATTATTATAATTTTTTTTTTTTTACTAATTCATTTGACATCGAGTTAATAATCGTCAATCATAACTTATTTAATATAAATTATTGTATTATGATTGGATTATGTCACAGTATCAACCAATGAACGATTATTGCAAATTAAGAATAGGAATATGTTTCAATGAACTTTTTTGGATTTTATAATTTATTATACAAAATTGTGTAAATTAAATTATAGAGAACGTAAAGAAGTTTTACACAATTGAGTTAACGTAGTGATGAACTAATGAAAGAAATTCTGCTGAAAATAAAAGGATTTTATTACTGAATATTAATTATTTTAGTAACTGAGATGAGTAAATTCAAAGAGTGATAAATAATCTGATCACCAACCTTTTTTTTTAAATAAAAACGAGTTAATTGTAAAATAATTATACTATTAATAATATG
Source organism: Lycorma delicatula (assembly GCF_047948215.1). NCBI lineage: Eukaryota > Metazoa > Arthropoda > Insecta > Hemiptera > Fulgoridae > Lycorma > Lycorma delicatula. The sequence goes on along the minus strand of NC_134455.1, from coordinate 259,155,667 downwards.
TTAATAATATAAACCAAACCCAACTGCGGGTCAAAGAGATTTCAGGAGTTAGCACTAGCTGTAGTATTTAAGTTCGATATATTGTTGATTTTGGTGTCATATTCTCTTAGTTCTTGAAATTTCTATTGCTGAAAAACTTTTACAATTTAACTGTACACCGAATACCAAAGAGTGACCACCTGTTGAGTCAAAATTCCAATGATACACACAGCGCTCCAGAAATAATACTGTGTTTTACTGCAGAAGTACTGTAACTTTATAATCAGTCCGTTTAGTTAAAATCAAATTTAATATATATCCCCTTTGGAAAAGAGACTATTATAGTTCTGATTTCTAGTAGCTTGCAGCTGATTGAGTTTCATTGCAATTTTGATATCAAATACGGTATGGTTCTTGTAATACATAAAAAAGGATATTTTAATACATAAATATTTTTATGGCATGTCACCTGCATATGTTTAGAATTCAAAGTTCCTAGTATAACGCAACATTCCGCAACATACATAAGTTATTATTATTATTTATTACTGAAAGTTTAATTTTTAATATTAGCCTTATTTTATTTACAATTATTTTTCAATATGTTTTTTATCGTTACTGAATGTAGCTACTAAATTTAATAGTTTCCTCTGGCCAGTAAAATTTATATTTTTCTGTAACTATTATAAGTTACAAATTTCTTTATTTTTATATTACTAGCTGGTCATGGCTTTTTTCGCTCGTCCGACCGACTTGACAGGCAGCTCTACCCCCCGAACTACCTGGACCCCCTGGTCGAGGTCGGCGCAGGCAAGGCTCGGGGTCGATCCAAGAGCCCTCCGGGACCTTCTAAATCGGCTCGGGGATTTCCGGGGCCACGGGACCGACCATGGCGCATAGCTCGCTTTGCTAGCCATTCTCGCCTGTCCAGGACCCTTACAGAATTCGTTACGACATGGTTGTAAGAATAATACTGATAAATAAGGATTAAAGTATTCAGGATTTTGTAGAAACTAAATTACAAAAGACAGAATCGTAGTGACTATGGTAATTTAAGTACTCTGAACTTTGACGACGAAAAATTCCCAACTTATTTCTGTTGCCACGGTGACAAAAATTAATTATTAAATTTTTCATCTTTAATGTATTTTTTTAATTGATAACGTGACTCCCAAGAGGATAGGGGCTCAGTCCGTGGCTTACAACGTTTCCCGGAATAACATGAATGTATCCTGCAAATTTGAAAGCAATCGATCAATTGCTGATAGGCCTATCAAAAGTTATATTTTTATTATACCATAATTATAACTAAAACTTAAAAAAAGTAAATAAATAAATTTTTAACAAAAAAATAAAAATAAAATTAATATTTATGGTCTTACATGAAAATGGCAAACACAATCTCAAATCAAAAATTATTTCAAAAAAAAATTCCTTGAGTAGACAACAAGAGGTGTATATCCTCTAACAACTATATACTACATATGCTGTTCGCATTCGCAAATTCACACAAACAAGTGACGTTTTAAGAAATATCACCAGTGTATATTAGTTCTGAATGATAAAATAAATGTGTGAAAATAAAATAACAGCATTGTCCCTATTTTATGTAAAGGACTGACTCCAAGTATCAAAGGTGGAAAGAATAAAATACTTTAGGCCAATCCCAATTGGTTCCTTTGTGCGTATATTTTTTATTATATTCTTTCAACCTCGAAGAATTTAAAGGAAATATTGATTCTGGGATGCCTATAACATTTACTCTACACCCGAAGTGAAACAGACTCACTAACACAACCAAACCTGTGAAATTTTTATTTATACCTTTTTTCCCCTCAAATAAATAGATTTTTTTAAAAATAGTGAATTGTATTACATCGTTATCAATTAATTATAAGATTCACTTTTTATATTATTATTTAATGTAAGAAAAAAGTAATTTTAACTGATGCAGATTAGACTAAAAAATTATTAAAGTAATATAATATTGTTTTCTTAACTCATCTATTTATTTATAACAAAGCATCGTTAAAAATTCAATCCCCTAGGAGATCATTTCCTTTCGCAATAAATCCTAATCTTTTATTTTTTATTTATTTTTAAACCCTTTGGAAAGGTAAATGTAGAACTATATCTCTAACTATAAATGATGTTCGAGGAAATATTTTTCAGAGCTACGTATTTTCCAGATTATCGGCAGTATTGTTTGTTTGTAGATATATTATTGAAGGCACACGTTTTGAAATGGTTAGGAAATTCGTTTTATGAAGTTAAGTGGTATTTCATATTACAAGAGTTTTTCCTTTGTTTTGTAAATGTAATATTCTTCAGGCTGTTAGGTATGTCAATGCGAATTTTTATGTTAATGTATAAAATTTACATGTCAACTTATTTGGATTTGATTACTAGGTAGTGGATACCGGTATACTTTAATTGCTGGGGTTCAATTAACCACAGATCTCAGAAATGGTAGACCTGAGTCTGTACTAGAGACTACACCTCATTTACATCACACATCAATCTCATCCCAATGAGCCATGGAAAGGTTGCTTGTTGTTCACTAGTTGAACAGATTGTAACGTACACAGTAGGAACATAGTGCTCCCCAAAAGTTCAGGGAATTTGAATTTCGCGCGCGAACCACTGCTGGTACGACCTGCTGCCGCTAGACGTTGCTAACAGTACTATTTGTGAATCAGTGTTCCAACAGCTGTGACGATGAAATGCTGCATTGTTGACTTTCGTGCGGTTGTGTAACGTTGTGTTACTGCTTCGGCGAAATTCTAAATGGCAGATTTTAAAGAGCAAAGAACCTGCATCAAATTTTGCTTCATGCTTAAAAAAACTGGTGCAGAAACACATCGCATGCTTGTGGAGCATTTGACAATGCTATGAGTAAAAGTAAAACTTTTTTGTGCTAGAAACGATTCAAAGATGGACGAACGACAGACGATGACGATGAGTGTTCAGGAAGACCATCAACAAGCGCAACACCGGAAAACATCGTGAAAGCGCGAGAGGGTATTGTTGCAGATCGTAGACAAACAATCCATGATGTTTTCCGGTGTTTACAAATCGGGTAGCTGTAGTGAATTGAAAAATTCAGCAAGAGATGACCCTAACTTCATCTCCAACATCATAACCAGTGATGAGACATGGGTGTACGGGTATGACCCTGAAACTAAGCAGCAGTTGTCGCAGTAGAAGTCGCCAAGTTCACCGAAGCCAAAAAAAACATGCCAAGTTCGCAGTAACGTGAAGTTCATGATTGTTTTTTTCGACATCAAAGGCATTATCCATAAGGAATTTGTTCCTCTTGGTCAAACTGTCAATGGGATGTTCTATTGTGAAGTTTTGAAGGGGTTACGTGAAAGCATTAGGCGCAAACATTCAGATCTGTGGGGTAACAACAGCTGCGTTCTGCACCATGACAATGCGCCCGCGTACACATCGCTAGCCGTTCGGAATTTCTTGACTTCCAAAAAGACGGTAGTGATTCCCCATCCACCCTATTCGCCTGACCTTGCCCCGTGCGACTTTTTTCTCTTTCCGAAAATAAAATTTCAATTGAAAGGCCGTCGTTTTAACACAATTGAGGAGATTCAGGAAGAAACGCAGAACGTGCTTTGAACACTTACACCAGCAGATTTCCAGGGATGCATGGAATCATGGGAAAAACGCTGGGATCACTGTATCAATGCCCAAGGGGATTACTTTGAAGGAGACAGTGGAAATTATAAGTTATGTTAAGATATTTTATTTTTACGGTAAAATTCCCCGAACTTTTGGGTAGCACCTCGTATGTTAGGAAAACATGGATGAGAAAGTCTTACTTGAAGAAATATATCCTAAATTTCTAAATATAGTTATTATATATATATATATAATATTAGGATATATTTCTAAATATCTTAATAAAATACCAGTCACTGAGGATGGTAATAAAGTTGACTAAAAATATTTAGAAGTAAGTTTTTTAAAAAAAAAACATTTTATTATGATATAAGGTTTTGTGTATTTTTAGAAACAACAAAATAACACAATACAGCAGAATTAACCCTTACAAATCATCTCACAGAATCTGAAAACATATTCAATGATCTTAACCTTAACATCAACCATATATCAAGGATAAAGTCAATAATTTATCCTAAATATTGTTTGAACTTAACTTCATCAAAAAAATATGGCATTTAGAAACACTCTAAATTTAACAAAAACAATATATTAAATAAACAAATTCAAACATGTCAATTGTAATATTTAACTATGCATTGAAGGGGTTTCCTAATCACTTCAAGATTGGTTCCAGTTACAACAGAACAATGATTCTGTTGCTCAGTGGTGTTTCCCACTAGCAACATTACTGATTACTATAGAGTATTGAGACTGGAGTTTGAAGGGGATGCCAAACTGATAGCTTATGCCAACGACCTGGCTCTCCTGGTCACCGGCAAGATGGAACAAGAAGTAGAGGATTGTGCAGCAGCTACAGTCAATAGTATACAAAGATGGCTTGAAGGGAGAGGACTGACATTAGTGCCTAATAAGTCATTGGTGGCCACCTTAACAGGCAGAAGAATCAGAGAAATACGAATCAGAGTAGCTGACACAATAGTCGCCATGTCTAGATGTATTAAATATCTAGGCATATGGTTGCAAACTAGTAGGCTATATATGGAGCACTTGAAGAGGGTAATGCAGTGAGCCGACACTGATTGGTAAGATGAGCAGGCTCATGAACAGACACAGGAGGGGTCCATGGGGTCCATTATCATTTATAAGTAGAGTTGCCTGAAAGATAATGTTTTGATTTATTTTTAATAAATAAACTAATTTGATAATAAAAGTGGCTCAACTGATAATAAAAAACAATGTACTTCACTACATGTACAATTTGTAATCTGTGCAATCAGTATTCACAATTTGCAAAAGCAAAAACGGCATTCTATTAGCAAACTTTACCCTGTACCTAGAATTGTTTTAATTCTTAACAGTAAAATTTATTTATATAAAAATCAAATTAAATGTAGTCGCAAATATGTTCTAGATCTAGAAATATATAACTTAAAAAATACTTTATTTTTCAGACCTCTTACTTGTGTTTACTATATTAAAAACCTGAGCAGTTAATAAAATTTTCTTTTAAAGAAATAAAAAAATTATCTTGCATTCTAGATACATGGAAATGTACTTCAAGTTCTTTACAGAGTTGATATATACCAACTTAATCAGTAGTGTTGCTAGTGGACAACACTACTGAGCAGCAGAATCACTGTTCTGTTATAATTGGAACCAATCCGATTAGGAAACCCCTTCAATGAATAGTTAAATGTTACAATTAATATGTTTGAATTTGTTCATTTTATGTATTGTTTTTTGTTAAATTTAGAGTGTTTCCAATTTGATATTTTTTGATGAAGTCAAGTTCAAACAATGTCAAGGATAAAGCACTGACTGTATGGTTGATGTTGAGGTTAAAACTATTGAATATGTTTTCAGATTCTGTGACATGATTTGTAAGGGTTAATTCTGCAGTATTGTGTTATTTTGTTGTTTTTAACGTAAACATTTCTAAAAGTACAAAAACCATATTTCATAATAAGTTTTTTTTTCAATATCTTACTTCAAAATATTTTTAGTCATCTTTGTTGCTATCCTCAGTGACTTGTACTGATATTTCACAAATGCATCAGCTAATGTTACTGGTATTTTTTTTTATTTTTTTTTTTTCAGTTAGGTAGACATGTATTAAGATTGTAGTAAAAAAATGTGAATGGTTTAAATTCCATTTGCTAAATTATTATTATTTTTTTTTTTTTTTAATTGAGTTTATTTCATAATATTCAAGGGTGTTAAGAAGTGTTCTATTTTGTGCAGAATATCTATTGTCAATATTGGTGATTTGGGTCTTCTCTTTTTTCTGTTTAGCCTCCGGAACCACTATAAGGTATTACTTCAGAGGACGAATGAGGATGATATGTAAGAATGTAAATGAAATGTATTCTTGTACAGTCTCAGGTTGACCATTCCTGAGATGTGTAGTTAATTGAAACCCAACCACCAAAGAACATCTGTATCCATGATCCAGCATTCAAATCCATAAAAAAGTGATTGGCCTTTACAAGAATGTGAACCTTAGAACTCTCAACTTTTTAAATCAGCTGATTTGTGATGACAGGTTCACCACTAGACCAATCCAATGGGTTGGTGGATTTGTGTCTGTGGTATTAACAGATTTTGACTATGAGTATGTTGCTGATGTTGACCATTGTTGAATAATTCTAATGTTAAACATTGGTAGAGTTTTTATTGTATATGCCAGGCCGTTGTGTTCTGTGTGTAATTATTTATTTTAATTTTTGTTTTGAAAGCTAAATTATTTTCAGAATTAAAATTTTCAAGCATTTTTTCCTGAAATTATTTATTGTTGTAGGTTGTGATATATTTTTTGTTTTGTTTCTCTATCTTTTTTGTTAATTTCATATAGAAATGCATCAATGAATCTGGTGTTGTATCCATTTGTTGCGCTACATATTTTATAGTGTTAGGTTCTTTTATGTAGTGGTCAACTGACAGGTGTGTTGAAAAATCTATAAAACATATTTCTAAAATTACAGATAGAATAGTAGTTAGTTAATGTAAAGTAGGATGGTGTAAGTTATGGATGACATTGTTGATTTTCTGTAGATTTTGGAAGTACATTATGTGTTTGTGCTACTTGTTTTTTTGTGATGGTGAAATCAAATTTGTCGTTTGTTTATACACTTTAATAGTTAAATTGCTTTCTGTTACCTTCTGACAATAAGACTGAATTATAAGTCTGTACTACAATATTATTTTTTAAATTTTCGTTGTTGGTGAATATATGTGTTTGTTCTTTGAACTGTAGAAAAATTTCAGAATACTAGAAATAGGGCAACCCACAAGAAGACTATTAGGTTGCATGTCATATTTGTTTTTGAATATAAAGTCATTTTGTTTTAGAATAATGTTCAGTATGTTTATGATTTCTTTGAGCACTCTTGTTTATTTATTGAATTTTAATTTGTTTTTAAGAATGATAAGTTTTTCTGCTACTTTTATGTATCGTGGATAACGGTGCTCTTTGGTGGTTAGGATTCAATTAACCACACATCTCAGGATGGTCGACCTGAGTTGTACAAGGCTATTTACATTCATACACATCCTCATTCATCCTCTGAAGTAATACCTTAGGGAGGTATATATATCCTTGCCCTCTCATTATTAATAAATTCTCATTTCTTTCACTTTATGCTGTATATCATCAATAATGAAATATTTTTCTATTTCTGATTTTCTAATTATAATTTATATTAATAAATAGAAAAATGGTACTTAAAAAATTTATTATGATTATTTTTTTTGAAAATGTTATATTATCGAAAATTTGTTCAACACGCTACTCTAAAACCGGCTTTAAAATGAAAATATCGATAATTTCATTATTTTTATATTTGTATTTTAATAATATTACTACTATTAAACAAAAAAAGTTTAGCTTGACTTTCGGAATCTTTTCGTTTGACTCCATTTTGGATTCTACTTTGTTTCTATTTTAAATCAAAATATGAAATAGAATATTTAATACAGACGTCATGCCGAACTAGTGAAAATGGATTCAGGGATGGTCAAATTAGATATTTCCGTTGAAATCTGAAAACCGACATTTTTCGCGATCACAATACTTTCTTTACTTCGTATAAGGAAGTAAGAACAGTTAGTTTTTATGAACTTACTGCGTTACTTCCTAAAACGAACATTAATTAAATTGCAGTACGCATTTTAATTAGTTTTTAATTAAAACGTTTGTACACACGTATGTTCTCGCATAACTAAAACACGATTAGTCGTAGGACGTTGAAATTTTGGATTTAGGATTGTTGTAACATCTAGTTGTGCACCTCCCCTTTTGATTGCAATCGACTGAACTAAAAGTGTCCAAAAAAGCCCAAAATCCAAAAACTTTTTGATTTTGGACTTCTTAATTGCAGTAATAAGCCCTCGTTGAGAGCGTTTCAACATGTCATAAGTTGTAATTTTTTTCATTGCTTCCACAGTTATCGCGTCAAATAAAATTTTAATTAATGAAATATTTGAATTTTAGAAGGGGAAGGCCATCGGTTCGAATCTGACATCTTCGTTTTTTTAACTTTTTTTTATTTAAACATACTGATTTATTAGTAATTATTAACCTCTGATTGTAAAAAAATTTTACAATAAATAATAATTCAATAATAAAAAAAAAAAATATGAAAAATATCCGAAGTTGTTAATGAAATAAAATTTTATGTACTTTATATTTTTAAAAAAGGTGTAATGTAATTTAATAAGCGTATTAGGAAGTCATGTGGTGTCCGCATCAGATTTTTTTAATTAAATTCGTGGCGAAAATTTATTTATAATATTTTATAATGTTATATAATAAATATAAAAACACGTAATGTATTATCAAATAAATAAGCAATAATTCTAAAAACATTAATATTTTTAAATACTAAATAAGTTTATGTAAATAGGTATATATACTATTATAAATTTAGTATTACCAGAGAGTTATTTGTAATACTTAGTTATATTTCACTAGTTAACGTTAAGTAACATTTTACAACGTGCTTTATGAACTTAATCTAAACAAAACTAATAAAATATTTAAGCAGTCCTCTAAATATGGAACTTACAAGATTTTATTACTACAAACTCTTATTTCTTGTAACGTATTGTACCTTTAAAAATGTAAAAAGAAAAAATTACCATATAAAATCCAAAGAAACACTCGTTTCATTAAATTTTTTTATTACTACTTTCAACCTAATCTTTTTTCATTATTCCTAAATATTGAGTATACAACTTTCAAGAGTATTCAATCAGTAGATTGAATATGTTGACCGAATAATTACAAGTCATGTAATTTACATTTTATTTTGTTGCTATATCTAATATTGTTACTTTTCAGAGGAGCAGAAATCACACAGTATATTCCTGGGTGTATTTGATCAAATAGTGCTTACAATAGAATAAAAATTCTAATTTTAAATTATGATAATAATTCAGTTGTTAACTGAGGATATAATTTGTTGCCTACAGAAAAAAGAGGTTTTTTTCTGTAACAATTACGAAAGTGGTTCAAGAAGTGGGTATATGACCTCGTATAGTCGTAAGTTGAAAGTACTATACATTGTTTCAGGCGCATGAACCTCGTACTTTTTTTAACAAGATTTTCTCAGAAAATTCAAATCCCCTTCAAACATTATTAAATAAACTATATTAGCCAAAAATTTTCAGTTATTTAACATTTCAAAAATATGAATCTTTCATATTTAAGTTTAAATGCTTAAGTAACATAAAATTGTACATTAAAATTTAATTTTTTCGTTTATATCGTATTTTAAATTCTATCTACAATAATATCAAAAAATTTCATATAAAAAAACCAATTCAGTACTTACACAAATATGAATAAAATTAAAAAAATAAAGAAAATCAAACAAATCATGTAAATTTGATAATGTATCTACAAAACATCTAAAATTTTATTAAATTACAATAAAAATTGCTATATAGGATAAATTTATTCATTTCTTAAACCCTCAATAAATAATTAAAATTATGTTAACATATTTGATTAGATAGACATACTTAAATATTTTCCGTCAATAAAATGCACTATGTTAAATTAGCAGGAAATTACTTTCCTAATAAGGACGAACTCACGATTAAGGGAGAAAATGGGTAAATTTTAAGTGTTGCTTGCAAGTATTCAAATTTTTGAATATCAATGTTTAGAAATAAAGATAAAGCCAAAAATATTACTTCAGAAAACTAAAATCTATAAATAATCTACGAGAGGTTATCTCTAAAGTAAAAGACCGTTTCATTGTAAAAATATTTACATTTCTCTAAAACTGCATACCTTATACTACTTCTCTGAATAATCGCCACAAAAATTAAAACATTTATCACAGTGTTACACCAGCTTCAAAATACTCTCGTCGTATTCTTCTGCTGCCAGTCCAGTTAGCCACTGATTAAGAGCATTTTTAAGTTCATCGTCACCCGTGAATTCTAACCGCTCAAAAATTCTTACAATTTCCCAAACAAATGGTATCAGAAGAAGCTAAGTCCGCACTACATGGGGAGTGATCGTAAATTTCCATCCAAATGTTTTCAGTAGATCACGTGTCGGATCCACAACATTTGGACGTAGAGCAGGACGGCGCCGTCGGTCAACCGCCTACATCACCCCCATTTTGAATGGCGCGCCGTAACTTACGTAGAATTTCGCAGTAGCTGTCTGCATTTATAGTCGTTCCACGTGGCGTAAAATTGATCAGCAGTATGCCAAACCGATCTTAAAAGACCGTGGCCATCAGTTTGTGTCGAAATGAATGTGGCTTGGTTGTCGGTCTGGTTGGTGATCGAGAATGACACCATTTACTTGACTGCCGTTTTCTCTTTGGCCTATACACGAAATCTACGTTTCATCGCCGGTAACGATTGAATTAAGGAACTCATCTTTTTCTGTGTAGGGCATCAAAAATTCCAAAGCAGACCCCGTTCGGATTTTTTTATGACATTCGGTTAAGACGTGCGGCACCCGACGTGCACAAACCTTTCTGAAACAAACGGTCATGAGCACTGCGACCGATACCAGCTCTTGAAACATCAGGAAAAAGAAGGCCCAGGTCGGAAATTCTTGAGCGACGATCTTTTCTGATTTCATCATCGACGCGTTCCAACAAATCCTCGGTTATTATCCAGGGCCTCCCCGAACGTTCTTCATCGTGCGCATTAATTCTGTTATTTCTAAACCGTTCACACCATTTTCGGACGTTTCTTTCATTCATACATTATCACCGTACACAGCAATAGACTGCCTTTAAATTTCAGCCGGCTTAACGTTTTGATGGTTTAAAAAACGTATGACTTGAAGTATTTCACAGTGGTGGCGACATCGATTTTCCTATTCAACGTAATAACTCACACCGCACGTAATCAAAGATACTACTACGCGACAACTTACAGACAACAATGCAATGTGTACATTACTATCGTGGCCATGAACGATACAGGTTCGCCAAACTTAAGGAGAGAAATTTCCCAGCGGTCTTTACTTTAGAGATATCCCTCGTAAATATAAGTAAAAGGTCTTTCTTTAGAGCGATAGAACTTTGAATTAAAATACAACACGTAAAAAAGTACGTCTGAAGCCAATTTTATTTTTATTTGAAAGATAAATTTCTGACATTTAATTTTTCAAAACAATTTTCGGCATATGTCGTCCATCACAACTAGTTTTGAGGAACCGGATTCGATCAATCCAATTTTGAACCACTTTTTCAAGTAATTGGGAACGTATTTCGTTAATAAAACTAGTTATGTTGGCTTCCAAAGCGTCATTTGTTGCTGGTTTATCAGCATAACCAAGAGAATTTATATATCCCCCAAAAAAATAATCCAGTGGCGTTAGGTCACATGGTCTTGATGGCCAATTCACCGGAGCATTTCGAAAAATAATTTTTTCGCTAAATTGTTCTTTCAATACATCGATTGTTTCGGTAGCAGTATGAAGTGTGGCACAATCTTGTTGAAACCAAAAACGTTTCAAGTCGATGTCATTCAAATTTGGAAACAAATAATCAGTGATCATTGATCTGTAACGATCTTTATTTACAGTAAAACGCGTGCCGGCCTCATTTTAAAAAAAAATAAGGACCGACAATGCCTCCAGCATGTAACCCACATCATACAGTGCATTTTTGCACTGAAGGATGCAATGAAGCTTCGTGAATTTCCTGAGGATTGGTCTTACTTCATATAGGGCAATTCTGCTTCTTGACATAACCATTTAACTAGAAATAAGATTCGTCGCTAAACACAATTTTTCGATAAAAAAATGTATCAGTTTCCATACGGCATTTATTATGGTTTTGTGGCTTCAGTTCTTGCACCAACTGCATCTCGTATAGATGTAAACCAAGATCTTTACGTAAATTTTCCATTTAATGGATGGACAAAGTCCAAGTTGTCGAGAAAGGCGACGAATAGACGCATTCGGATATTCTTCATCACTGTCACTGACAGCACCGATATTTTCTTCTGTACGTACAATTCTTTATCTTACTGTTGGTTTTTCATCGAGTAGATTAAATGTTGTTCGAAATTTATCAATAGTTCGACGAATAACTTGCTCTGAGGGACGACTATGCGCACCGTAAATCTTACGAGCTGCTTTATACGTTTGGCGAACAAAACATTGATTTTTGAAATATATATCCACAATTTATAAATGTTATTGCGGCGGCAGTCTTTCCATGATCATTTGCCAATGCTCACCAATCTGATACGACAAAACAAAATGTCATCGGAGATTCATAAAATTATGGTAAATGATATGAAAACAGAACAGGCGGAAACAAAAGAGAAAATTATTTATAAATTAATTACGTAAAATAGTTGCATTAATTTCAGGTAATTAAAAAAAGCTTTAATTTTTTACGTTAGACTATACTTTATTGACGTTTGACTTCAAAGAGAATGGAAATTTGTTTTTAAATAATCGAGAGCTTAAATAGTCAAAAAGCCCTTTGAGTGGAGTGAAAATTTTTTGTTTTCAGTTATAAAGCCCTGGATCTATCCTTTTCGTAGTTTTTGCTCTAGATAAGTAATATAAAGCGTAAGAAATTTAACCTACAAATTAAAAAAATGTCTACCTTATTTCTTATACGTTGGATATTATAAACTATTCTCGAAGTAACCTTTGGCTCGCTAGCTTGCCTTTACATCTTTTCATATAGAAAATATTATTCCTTAATAAGAAACAAAAATATTAGTAACATTTTTAGTTTTCAAAAGCTAACAAGCTCTTGTTAGTAACATAACATTTTAAAAATAAATTTTATTTTTTATATTCTAAGTTTAATAAGACTTTATATGTTCTAAATAAAATTTACAAAACTTTTCACATAATTTTTTAACCATTGGATAACGAGCAAGCTTTTTTTATTTTATTTTAAAATAGTCTTACTACACAAGAAACTGTAAACTTGATTGGGTTATTTATCTAGAGTCTCATTCCCAACATCATCTACTAGAATAGATCAACTAGCATTACACGTATAAGCTGGTGAGATGTATCACGTAGTAGAGTTTGGAATAAACTTTGCTTGCCTGTCTACCTACCGATCTACCTACAAAAACTATGCACGTTACAATAATCCCCCTTACGGACTACTATGCAAATGTGTTTTATCCCTTCGAGTATTTACTTTTTAATCGAACCAGGAGCAACAAGCATTAAATTGCATCGTTCCGTTTCAAATCTTCTCTAAGCTTATGATTTAAAAATAATAGCCGATTTATCTCAGACTAGACAAAGTTAAATAAGGTTTAAGTACGATTAATTTTGTTGTGATATTACGAAAATTATTAATTAAAAAAATAGACGGCACCTTCAAAATATGAATGAAGAAATTTTTATCAATTTGTAAAGCACAATAAAAAAACAGTAGTGAGAATGACAGTTCTACTCATTCAAAAGGTGAAGGGTAGTTCTAACAGTAAAAGTAATAATATTTGCAGAAAAGTGAATTGTATGAACTTTAGACTTTTCTAGTGATATTTTGTTAATGCAACATCAGGTTCTAGCGGTTGTTATAAAGTTTTTACTAAATTAGGCTCTATTCCGGTTTTTATTGAACTGTCTTTAAATAAATCTTGTCATTTGTATTAGAATTACTTTTTTTATATATTCGTATTGTCATTATTATTA